>NC_037668.1:205098543-205196079 GCF_003255815.1 Theropithecus gelada | reverse complement strand
TTTTTTTGAGACAGAGTCTCACTCTGTCACCTAGGTTGGAGTGCAGTGGTGCAATCTCAGCTCACTGCAACGTCCACCCCCCAGGTTCAAGTGATTCTCCTGCGTCAGCCTCCTGAGTAGCTGGGATTAGAGGTGCACACCACCACACCTGGCTAATTTTTGTACTTTTAGTAAAGACGGGGTTTCATCATGTTGGCCATGCTGGTCTCGAACTCCTGATCTCAGGTGATCCACCCACCTCAGCCTCCCAAAGTACTGGGATTACAAGCGTGAGCCACCATGCCCAGCACAATTTTCATTTTCTTTTTCTTTTCTTTTCTTTTTTTTTTTTTTTGAGACAGTTTCATTCACCCTTTTTGCCCAGGCTGGAGAGAAATGGCGTGATCTCAGCTCACCGCAACCTCCGCCTCCTAGGTTCAAGCGATTCTCCTCAGTCTCCCAAGTAGCTGGGATTACAGGTACCTGCCACCACGCCCAGCTAATTTTTTGTATTTTTAATAGAGACGGGATTTCAGCATGTTGGCCAGGATGGCCTCAATCTCTTGACCTGGTGATCCGCCTGCCTCAGCCTTCCAGAGTGCTGGGATTACAGGCGTGAGCCACTGCACCCGGCCACCCAGCGAAATTTTCTAAAGTAAAAATTATTTTGGCTAGGTAACATATGACACTGATTTTAAGAAACACTGTTTCGGCAGGGCACAGTGGCTCACGCCTGTAATCCCAGCACTTTAGGAGGCCAAGGCGGGCAGATCACTTGAGGTTAGGAGTTTGAGACCAGTCTGACCAACAAGGTGAAACCCCGTCTCTACTAAAAGTACAAAAATTAGCCACGTTTGGTGGCGCTTGCCTTTAATCCTAGCTACTTGGGAGGCTGAGGCAGGAGAGTTGCTTGAACCCGGGAGGCTGAGGTTGCAGTGAGCCGAGATTGCGCCACTGCACTCCAGCCTGGGCAACAGAGCTGGGGTCCATCTCAATAAACAAAACAAAAACCCAAAACCCACCATTTTATAAAAACAGAATCTAGACCCCATGTCCCCACAGTAGGGGGATGGCATTTAAGGACTGAGCCAGAATTACCAGCTCTGCTTTTAAGGTGGGAAGTTGACTAACAGGAAAAATCGAAACAGAAAGAAAACTATGGCTCTATTATGAATGACAGATTTGGGGGAATATCAGAATTCTTAGGGTGCAAATTTTCTCAAGTGTTTAACAGATGTAGTAAGGCTTAATTTCAAATTGAGTTCCATTTTCTCAACTGATGGATTTCCATCATTCCCTAGAACCTGACACCAACTCCTGACTTGACTACCTGTTTCTCAAACAATTGTCTCTTCCTCTCCATCCGTGCCACTACCCTTCCCCCCTTATCTATGCTGTCCCCAGAAAAATCCATCGGAAACACTTCTCACCATGTCCTCGACTGGCTTATAAGCCTTTCCAAGTCCCACCTGAATTAAGAGATGCTTATCAGCAGGTATCACACAAACCAGACACAAGTGAGGAACATAAGGTCCCTGGCCTCAAACTTGTACTACTTGGCTATCTCTCCTTCGGCCATTTTGCCCTTCACATTTTACTCTATTCACTTGGAATAGCATACAGTTCCCTCGGAACATGCCTTTGTGTTCCTTCTTCCCTTTGAAAGGTTCTTCCCCACCCTTCTTTAAGCGAGCTAACTCGACTCACTACACGATTCAACTTTGGATGTTGTCTCCTCCAAGAAATATCCCCGGAGTCCTGGGCTGAGCTAATTGTCTTTCCTACAGTTTACCCACAGCACCCAGCAAAAACCCTTGTCATAGCATTTAGCAAACTCTACAGAGATTAATGTGCATTTGTCTTACTCCCCAACTAGGCTGAAAAGCTTGAGGGCATGGACCATCTTAGCTACTTCACAGCCCCAGAACCTTGTGTGGTTTTGACTCAGGAAGCATTTAATTACATATAATTTGTTATACTCATTTAGAGAAAATGATCCTCTATGAAAATATAACTATATAAACAATACACATTTTAATAGCTATTTATAAATATTTATTAAAAATTTTTAACTTAATGCTTTAAGAAGTATCAAAACTTGTGAACATCCAACCAGTCTAAAATGAAAAGGGCTGATAAGTGTTATGAATGGTGAACAACTAAAACTCTCATATATTGCTGGTAGGAGTGTAAACTGGCAGAATTTACTAAAGCAAAACAGAAATATACCCGTGACTCAGCAATTCCACTCCTGAATATATTCCCAACAGAAAAGAATGTTCTCAGCAGCATTATGCTTACCAGCCCCAAACTGGAAAAAATTCAAATGTCCATTAACATTAGAATGGATGAAGAAATTCTGGTATATTCATACAAACGCAAGAGCAATGAAAATGAACTCCTGCTACACATAAGAACAAAGATATTACTTTATAAAGTTCAAAAATAATCTGCGATGATGGGGTGAAAACAGTGGGGACCTCTGGAGGTGGTGAGGGTCATGGGTATCAACTGGGAACAGACACCTATAGGAAACCTGTGGTAATGGAAGTGTTCTCTAACTTCAGCTGGGTAGTAGTTACACAGGTGAACACTGTAGAAGTTTACCCAGCTGTGCACTTAAGATTTGTGCACCTGTATTACAATGAAGTGAAGGAAAATTGCAATAAAAGAAAACTTGTGAACAACTGTTAGGGCTATGCCAACAGCATGTACAGCCACAAGACAAAAAGTAAACTGATAAAAGTATCTTTGTCCTTTCCCTATAACATGGAAAAGATATTTTTTTTAAAAAAAAGATTACTTTAAATGCACAAATGGTATTCCTTTTATTATAATGGTTTAAACTTGGCTGAAAGTTCAAAATACTATTTCCAGATAACTTTCCACTGTTACATAAACTAGGCAACCTTGTTTTGTTTATGTTATATGCATCAGTTACTTATCAGCACAGAATTTTAACCACTCTGCTAAATTTTGAGAAAACAGCTAAACTCAATATAAAATCTGGCCTACAGAATTATAGTGGCTATTTGTTACTAAAAATATTCCAAAATAAATTTACTTATTTCCCTATGTTCCATATTCTTTAACTTAAAATCTGCTGCCACCGTTTAGTAAAAGTGGGACAAATAAAATTCTTTAAAATCTAGAAAACACAGTTCCTGTTAAGATTCTGCAAACAAAAAAATAAATAAATAATACAATTTGAGTACTCTAAAACAATGTACTTTGTAGTCTAGATTGTGGTTTTGGTCAGTATGTCTGACACTATGAAGATTTACATCAGTTCAGGGAATGAGTTCTAATACTATTAATAAAGAAATAGTCAATATAACCAAATACCTGCCAGGATTCCCCATATGAGTGTTTCTAGGAAAGTATACAAATGAAAAGATAAACAGATTTTTAAAACCCTTAAGAGCAAGAAAGAACAAAAGTATCTAAAAATTATACATGACAGGCAGAACCTGGGTTACAGTATACCTAAGGCAAGAGTGAATGTAGCACCCTGAGACATAAAACATTTTCAAATTACAATCTTATATGTGGATATATAAAATAGGACATTTTGTATTGGTTATATGAACTGGATTATAACCTACAAATCTCAGTATTAACCAGAACTTCCTGACTGGCTGACATAGCACATTAGTGAGGTAATACAGGTGGTATTTGAGATTTTGAAACCTTTTTCAAAGACTTTCTTCAGCTTTTGACTTTGATGCTGTCACCTTCTAGGCACCAGTCCAAGTGTTCATTAATCTGAGACTCCAAAACTTCATTCTGACAAACTGGGCAATTAACCATTTTGCTCTGGCTGGATGAACTGCTGGAATTCTGAGTTGTAGTTGTAGGATATGAACTGTACTTTGGATCATTACCACTGCTTTCTATTTGTTCTTTCTTGATAAAAAAATTGTCAAAAACAGTCTTATCTTCTAGCCGAGGTCGTTTATTTGGGAATGTATCTTCAGACCCACTCACATCCCGGGATGGCGTCACAGATGTTGATTCCATTACTTTTGAAGAATTTCTTAAGGATATCTTAGAAGATGAAACCCTTCTTTGAGAACTAGAAGTTACTGAGTTTTTAGGGATGTTGCCAACTGTTTCACTTTTCCTTGGAGATCCATTCACACCTCTGAAAGCCTTTTGGTTGGCAACTGATACTCTAGGAAAGTAATTGCTTAGAACATTTTGGTGACTGTTATTAACAGCAGGGGAGACCAGATGAGAATTTTTACTTGAACCATTCTGTTCAAATTTCACCTTGATTTTAGAATTAGGTCTTACAGCATTTGCTGAATGGTTTTGATTTAAAAGATCTTGCGTTTTATTAATGGCATGTGAAGTGATCAATTTCCCAGGTGAAGGTAAATTGCTTGCTTCTCCTAGAACATATCCTTTCCCACTAAAAGGGATTACTAGCTGGGCCTCACCTCTGTTGGGTTTATCTGCAAAAAAAGCAAAGAAGATTTTTATGTAAGTGCCTCAACTCAAAAGAAATACAGTAACAAACATTAAACTAATGTACAGTTTTCTCAAAATGAAGAAATAATATTTTATTCTATCTTACATCCATATAATCCTATTAATGAGAGAAGGACAATCTTCAAAATTCAGAGTTCTGATATTGAGAGAATATAAACAATTAAAAAAAAAATTCTCTCATATTTAAATAAAGATTCTTATGCCAAAGACCAGTAACAAGGCAACATTTACCTTGAAAATGACTTAGTCCTTTATGTGTAATTCCAGGAGGGAAAATCTGCTGCCTCATTCTTACCTTTCCTTCTACTCATGAAAATGAAGATACGGTCTTTCCACATCACTTCATCTATAGCTCCTTCACTCAATAATTAAAGATTTGGAAAATATAGCCTATGTTCTTGGGTTCTACCACATCAATTCAACAACTTCCGAAGGGAAGAAGCATCTTCAGTAACTCTGAACTTCACAGGAAAAGGGTAAATCTTGAAGATGAAGTACTCGCAAATATATGTCATATCCTTTTCCCATTCTTTGAATGAACATACATACATCAATAGAAGTCACTTGGATAGAATCCAACTGATAGGAAGGGGTGTAGTTAGGACGTATATTCCGGGCATTGTTCCTTGAATTATTGTTTTTATTTTGACAATCTTTTTGCCTTCTGTTTCCTAATAACTCAGTGAGTCAAGATAGGGAAAGGAACTTTACCTCAAATATTATCAGAGATTGAGTTTTGTTTCTTTGAATAAAAAGAAACTGAAAAAAGTTAAAATAAAAATAAAAATTGAAATATCAGTGGAAACTATTCCTACTTTTACTTACTTCTGTACAAAGTCTATTTTCCTACCATCATTTCATGGACGATGGGATTTTTTCCTTAAGTCTACACTTGAAGACTTAGTCTACACCAGAAACAATCCTTAAGCTTATCTTAATACCAGTTCTCTGAAGGACAGTATTGTCTTTACATCATAGCTATGGTCACATAAAAGTCAGAAGGAATGCACACGAAGGTACCTTTATTCTCTGCAGCTGATACTGGTTGCTTTCCTAGTTTTGTCTTTCCTTTGCCTTTTTTTGAGTAATTCTCTGGTTCCTTGATTTTCATGTAAGTGCCTCCACAGGTTTTCTGATGCTCAGCCCACCAATAGTCATGAGCAGAGGGTTCCCTGTTAGTAGCTCGTTTGACATAGCCGTAATAGGGCGGCCTGTACTGGCACGGCCCATCGCAGCGCCACCAGTGTCGCCGATATTCATCCACCTCATCGTGAAAAGTATGGTAGACCTGAGGGGAGAGAGAATTTTTTGTATTCAATAAGCAAGTTAACAACTGCAAGAAAACGATGTACATAAGCAGTCTTTTTTTTTTTTTTTTTTTTTTTAAATTTTTGAAACTTTGTTTCCCAGAGCTTTCTGAAGAGTTCTATTTTGGGAAAGAAAGCAACTATATTTAGTTTCTGTTCAAAAGTTGATTTTAATGGGAAATGGCAGCAGTTAATACTTCATAAACTGTGTAAAGATAGATGCATGCGGGATCAGACGACAAAAAATCTTTTAAAAACCACAGAAAATCTTCATGAATGCTAACAGTTTCAGAAATCAAATTTGTAAATGATCAAAAATTAGGATAAAGATTTTATATAATACCGTACTAAAATAAGAATCATTCCCACTGCTAAATTGAAATTTTCCCTATAAGTAACAATAGGAAAAGGGTTCTAAAAGACTAAACTACTCCCTATAAATGCCTGACCCTAACAACACAAGTATCTTACCCAGAGAAGCTTCTGCTAACCTCACTCTCCACATTCTCAAAGTTCTTTGCTTATGTCTCTGTAATAAGCCTTATGGGGTACCATTCTATCTGTTTATAAACATTTCTCTTACCAGACTGAAAAGTTCTCCAGGATCTGAATGTTTTAATTTTTTGTGTCCCTAATGGCTAATATAGTGCTTTTTGCACCAGGAAGGTGCTCAGTCAGAAAAGCAGCGTTCATTGAATCAAATAAAATTCTCTGAAGTGTGCTTTTCAGGCCTTAAGTAGGATGCCTTCTTTTTTCACCCTCTAGACAAAAATCCTATTTAGAATCCAAGCAGAAAACAGGTAAGGGAAAAGATCTGACTGAAAAGGGGGTCAGCCCTCCCAGCACGGTAGCACAGAGGACTACAGAGCACCATTTGAAATGACTCCTAAATGACTATGGGTACTTTATTCTTCTGCCTTCTCAGTGGAACTCTGTGTAAGAGTAAGAAGCATCTGTATATAAGATTTTGGTTTTTTACCAAAGACATTTAGCTTTCTAATAAATTCCCCTTGTGGGAAAGAATGCTAAGCTTTCTATAACTCTATAGTTTTAAACTCACTATTGCTCCATCCTAAGCAAAAAATTTTTACTACTCAAGCATGCAAAGAATGCACATTATATTAAATGCAGAAGGGACTGAAGGACATAGGTTTTAAGGCAAAGAAGCATGGGAAACCCCGCACTCTATTATGTTCAGAACTCTTGACTTAATTCATTACCAAAAAAGACAGGGAAATGGATCTGTTTTGTTTGTTTGTCTTGTGACATGGACTCGCTCTGTTTGCCCAGGCTGGAGTGAGGTGGCATGATCTTGGCTCACTGCAACCTCCGCCTCCCAGGCTCAAGTGATCCTTCTATCTCTGTCTCCCGAGTAGCCGCGACTACAGGCATGAGCTACCACGCCTGGCTAATTTTTTTATTTTTTTGTGGAAACAAGTCTCACTATATTGCCCAGGCTGATCTCAAACTCCTGGGCTCAAGTGATCCTCCCACTTCGGCCTCCCAAAGTGCTGGGATTACAGGCGTGAGCCACCACACCCAGCCTGGATCTGTTTTGCTTCCAATTCCTGTAACTCCTAAAGCATGGGAATGTGACTTTTAACAATGTAGTCACTAAAATGAAATTACTCTACAATGTAGGTATCCTGTGGAGTTCCTTATAACAGGATGTAACCTCTAAAAGCAAGGAGTGTTCACTCCTTAAAACGTCTCCTAAATAAAAACACACAGATATCTAAGATAAAAGAACAGATACTCTTCCAACTGAACAATGGGATGTATACAAGGGCTTTGCTTATAGTGTAAGTTCTGGTTAAGAAACTAAATGTATTTTATACAAGCAACTCTATAATTCTCTTGCTAACCTGGATTTTATGTCTGATTTTTTAAAAACTGCAAGACACTTTCCTAATGTTGAAGTAACTAAGAATTAAATGAGGTCTTTAGAAAATTAAAACTGATAGCTAGAAAACAGTAATACATGGAGAGGCCAGGCATGGTACCTCATGTATATAATCCCACCACTTTGGGAGGCTGAGATGGGAGAATCATTTGAACCCATGAGTTCACGATCAGCCTGGGCAACATGGTGAGACCCTGTCTCTAAAAAAAAAAAAAATTTTTTTTTAATTAGCTTGACATTGTGGCACACATCTGTAGCCCCAGCTACTCAGGAGGCTGAGGTGGGAGGATCACTTAAGCCCAGGAGGTTGAGTCTGCAGTGGGCTATGAATGCCCCACTGCATCCAGCCTAGGCAACAGAGCAAGACCCTATCTTAAAAATAAATAAATAAATAAACAAACAAAACATGGCGGTTGAGCACTGTTCATTTTCTATCACACTGGATTTTGTTGCCTTTTAAAGGAAGGAAATACCCAAACATAAGAAAGAATTTAATCTATCCTATTAATATTCAATTCAGTATTTGTCAAGTCCATGTAAGGACAGTACCTTATACACCTTATACAGATGTATTATAAAGATGGGCAAGGCCTACCCCGTGTTCAAAAGTATGAAAGTAGCATAAAAAATTGTAATCGCTTAAATGTCTGTTGAGGATTCAAAAGAGGGAGAAACGAGATGCCACTGGAATGATGAAAAGCATTCGGACACAAAACAGAGCAGGGCCACGCCTTAGGGAAGCTGCGCAGGGAGGTCAAAAGCGCAGTTAAAGAAAGAGGACACAGGCAGCAGAGCTGGAGGCAGTAAACAAGGAACAAGGTTATTTAATAAAACGAATACAATTAAACTAATATTTAATTAGTGTCAGATTGGCTAAAACGTTTTGACGCGCTTTCTCCTTTAATCCTTTCTCCTCACAAGGATCCAACAGGCAGGTATTGTTATTACTCTCATTTGCCATGGCTATAAAATGAGGCATAGAAAAGTTAGTAATTGGAGGAGCCAGGATTTGAATCCAAGCAGCCTGACGCCTCCAGCTCTTTGAACCTTAGGCTTTGCCATCTCCTACAATGCCATACAGAGATATGAATCGAAGAATTCTGATGAGGGAATAACATCTGCAATGGTAGCAGGATATAGCATGGACTAAAGAAGACAGTAATAAGGAAACAAAGTCAAGAGATCATTACGATTCCAGAAGAGAGGTACTGCAGGCCTGAGTTACCTATGTGTAAAATGTTGACCCCGAGGAGGTCAGAGGCCTCGGGGATATCACTGGCTCTGCTGCCATTCTACCATGTGGTCCCAGACAAGCCAATTCGCTTCTCTAGGCCTCTCGTTCGCTGTGGAAAATCCTCAAAGATATTCGTTTCTACCTAGTTCTCTACTTTCAATTAAATCTCAGGAGTTACTGAATAAACTACTAAATATCATAAATATATATGGCTTTCTGTACCGTTATATTGGCTCCAGTCAGGCCGTTGATGCGATGCATATGTTTACAAAATTCTGGACCATGCCCTTCTCGGTCTTTGTCATTATTAGTGACAAATAAATAGGCATGTATCATTTCATGCAGGAGGGTCTGGAACATAAAATAATCAAATTATTTTCAGAGTTTGTATGCCACTTCGGAAAATATACATTTTCTTATTCTATCTGGAGTCTTTTCTGTATCACAGGCTTCCTTCAGAACTGATAAAACTCATTCTAGGCCGGGTGCAGTGGCTCACACCTGTAATCCCAACACTTTGGGAGGCAAAGGTGGGAGGATCGCTGGATCCCAGTGGTTCGAGACCAGCCTGGGCAACATGGCGAAACCCTGTCTCTACAAAAAAAATACAAAAATTAGTCAGGTGTGGTGGTGCGTGCCTGTAGTCCCCGCTACACTCAGGAGGCTGAGGTGGGAAGATCCTCTGAGCCTGGGGAGGTTGAGGCTGCAGTGAGCTGTGACTGTGCCACTACACTCCAGCCAGGGTGACAGAATGAGACACTGTCTCACAAAAACAGAACAACAACAAAAAACCCACCTCATTCTATAAAAATTATATAAGCACACATTCACAAAACATCACATACGAGTTGGGGATCCCAACTCTGAAAATCCAAAATGCTCCAAAATCAGAAACTTTTGAGCACCAACATGACACTCAAAAGGAAATGCTCATTGAAGCATTGCAGATTTTCAGATTTGGGATGCTCCACCTGTAAGAATAACACAAATATTCCAAAATCCAAAATAAATATGAAATCCAAGACACTTCTAGTCCCAAGCATTTTGGAGAAGGGGTACTCAAATTTGTGTAATATCTGAAGCTCTGAAAATCACAGGTTAAGAACTCCCTGTTCTAGGGAGACCTTTTTAACTATAAATCAAAATCCAGAAAAATCAATGAATTCAACTACCTAAAAACTTTAAAATTCTTTTTTTTTTTTTTTTGAACAGGGTCTTACTCTGTCACCCAGGCTAGAGTGCAGTGGCTCAATCTCTGCTCACTGCAACTTCTGCCTCCCAGGTCCAAGTGATTCTCGTGCCTCAGCCTCCTGAGTAGCTGGCACTACAGGCGCCCCCCACCATGCCTGGCTATTTTTGTATTTTAGCAGAGACAGGGTTTGGCCATGTTGGCCAAGCTGGTCTTAAACTCCTGACCTCAAGCAATCTGCCCGCCTCAGCCTCCCAAAGTGCTGGGATTATAGGGGGCAGCCACTGCACCCAGACAAAACTTTAAAATTCTATAGGAAAAAAACACCAAGTAAAAAGATAAACTCAGAAAAATATATGTATAACTCTTACCACAGGCTATTCCTAATAGACAAGGAACTCCTAATGTCAACAGGAAAATGACAACCCAATTTCAAAATGGGCAAAGACCATGGAGCTCACAGAAGTAGCATAAACAACCCAGACACAAACGAAAAAATGCCCAGCTTCTGGCTTACGAGGTCAGGAGATTGAAACCGTCCTGCTCAACATGGTGAAACCCTGTCTCTACTAAAATACAAAAAAAAAATACAAAAAAAAATTAGCTGGGTGTACTTGCGCCAGCCTGTAGTCTGAGCTGCTCGGGAGGCTGAGGCAGGGGAATCGCTTAAACCCGGGAGGCGGAGGTTGCAGTGAGCCGAGATCGCACCACTGCACTCCAGCCTGGGTGACAGTGAGACTCCATCTCCAAAAAAAAAAAAAAAAAGAAAGAAAAGAAAAGAAAAAATGCCCAACTTTATTTATAAAAAGAGAAATGCGAATTAACACTACACTAGGATGGTCAGGCGTGGTGGCTCATGCCTATAATCCCAGCACTTTGGGAGGCTGAGGTGGGATGATTGCTTGAGGCCAAGAGTTCAAAACCAGCCTGGTCAACATAGTGAGACCTTGTCTCTACAAAAAAATTATAGTGAGACCTTGTCTCTACAAAAATATTAAAATAAAACAATTAGCTGTGCACCTGTAGTTCTAGCTACTCGGGAGGCTGAGATGGGGGGATCGCTTGAGGCCAGGAATTCAAGGTTGCAGTGACGTATGATTACCTCCAGCCTAGACAACCCAGCAAGACCCTGTCTCAAAAAACCAAAAAACCCCCAAAAACCCAACACTACACTAGGATATTATTTATTGCTTATCAAGATTGGCAAAACTCCTAAAGTTTGACACCATTAGTAAAGCCAAGGGAAAATAAACATTCCTATATATTGCTGGTGGGAGTGCAATTCTCCTATGGAAAATTTGGTAGCATCTAACAAAATTACAAATGCATTTGTTTTCTCAGAGAGCAATACCTAGACTAGCATGCACGGTCATACGTACAAGGTGTATTCACTGTGACACTGCTTATAATAGCGAAAGATTAGAAATAACTCCAGTGTTTTGTACATCCATATAATGGAATTCTATGCAGCCATAAAAAAGAATGAGAAGGATCTATGTGAAATGGTTTGGAGAAAGCTATAGAGTGTATTAATTAAATTAATTAAAAAGACAGGGGGCCGGGCACAGTGGCTCATGCCTGCAATCCCAGCACTTTGGGAGGCCAAGGCAGGTGGATCACCTGAGGTCAGGAGATCAAGACCAGCCTGGTCAACATGGTAAAACCCCATCTCTACTAAATACACAAAAATTATCCAGGCATGGTGACAGGCGCCTGTAATCCCAGCTACTCGGGAGGCTGAGGCAGAGGCAGGAGAATCGCCTGAACCTGGAAGGCAGAGGTTGTGGTGAGCCGAGATCACGACACTGCATTCCAGTCTGGGCAGTAAGAGTGAAACTTCGTCTCAAAAAAGTAAAAAAAAGAAAAAAAAGAAAAAGACAAAGTACAGAAGACTGTACATAGTATTTTGTGTAAGAAAAATTTCGTGTGGTGGTGAGGAGGAATAAAAATGGATAGAAATATTTGCAAAACAGAAAAATGAAAGAGTAAAAAGAAACTAACGGTTCCTACAGCAAGTAAGGAGTTCAAGATAAAGGAGGACATTGAACAAGACATCTCTGTATATAGCTTTCTACAGTTTTTGGGTTTTGATTCAGAAATCATGAAAACTTTAAAACAAACACTAAAACCTACTGCTCATTCCACACCAAACACAAGTTTCTGTGCAAAATTAACAAAAGCATTTAAGGTTGCTGGGGTTTTTGCTCTAAAAAATACAAATAATTTTTTTAAGCAAAAATCATAAAGATCTTCAAAGACATACCTTTTTCATGATCCTCCATAACTTTTTAAAAAAAGAATTTCCATCAGAAGAACTAGATTGTCATTAATGAATTTTAGTCTTACAAAATTATGCTGAACAGAAAAATGAGAGAATCAAACATTTTAACTTGGTCATTCATATACCCCTCTAAAAATTATCAACTGTTTAATCTCTTAAAAGGAACTTTATTTATTCATTTTATTATTTCTCAGAGACGGGGTCTCACTTTTTCACACAGACTGGAGTGCAGTGGCATGGTTATATTTCACTGCAGCCTCAAATTCCTGGCATCAAGTGATCCTTCTGTCTCAGCCTCCTGAGTAGCTGGGATTACAGGCGCATGCCACCACACCCGGCTAATTTTTTTCAAGATGGTGACAAGGTCTCACCATCTTGCCCAGACAGGTTTCCAACTCCTGGGCTCAAGCAATCCATCTGTCTTGGCCTGGGATTACACGCATGAGCCACTGTGCCCAGCCAGAACTTTATTTTTCAAGTAAATGCCACTCAACGAAGAAGATTTAAATTCAAGAAAGGTACTGCAAAAGTTTCTCAACATTCTAAATTAGAGTAATGATAAAGAACTATTCTCACAAAGGAGAAACAAATTTAGGTTCCTGATTTTGGGTTCAATTTAATTAAACATTAAAAACATCTTGAAAATGGTACTGAACTTTTTTTTGTATCTATCATTTTCCACATTTAGTTTTAATTCAAGGATCTATACAACACAGTCCCAAAATACCTCTGTTTTCCATGACTGTTCTATCCAATCAAAATGAACCACCTCTAGTCCTAAATATGCCCCCAGTTGTCTGAACTCATTTTTGTTCACATTATTCCCACTCTTTCTGCCAAGAGTAGCCTCCTGTCCTATCTCTGCTTGTCAAAAGTATAATTCGTCCTCTAATGCTCACCTCTCCACGTTTTAATCAGCAGGAGTGACGAGCTGAATGGTAAAGGGGACAGAACAAGAGCCTTGGAGTCAGGGATACTGGAACCTAAACCCACGATCACATGCATGAGACCTGGGACAGGTTCCAAATGGCTCCTCATCCCTGAAATGGGGTATCCTCATTTTGCATGGCTGTGGTAAACGCTATGTTCAGGTCAAAGTCTGACACACAATAAGTGCTCAATAGCGAGCAGTAGGAGTGGTGATGGCAGTAATAAAATGTACAGTTATAAAGCGTTTCTTGACCTCCTCAACCAGATAGTCTGTTCCTTTTCTGAACTCCCTTCACTATGACTTAGTTAACTACAGTTGTGCCTCACTTGACAGGGATATGTTCTGGAAAATCCATTGTTAGGAGATTTTGTCATTGTGCAAACATCTTAAGGGTGCACTTACACAAACCTAGATGGTATAGCCTATAAACACCTAGGCTATAGAGTACAGCCTGCTGCTCCTAGGAAACAAACCTGTACAGGATGTTACTGTACTGAATGCTGTAGGCAAGTGCAACACAATGGTAAGTATTTGTGCAACTAAATATAAAGAAGATAAACGGTACAATAAAAATATGGTCTTGGCCAGGCGCAGTGGCTCATGCCTGTAATCCCAGCACTTTGGGAGGCCGAGGCGGACGGATCATAAGGTCAGGAGATCGAGACCATCCTGGCTAACATGGTGAAACCTCGTCTCTACTAAAAAAAATACAAAAAATTAGCCGAGCGTGGTGGCAGGCGCCTGTAGTCCCAGCTACTCGGGAGGCTGAGGCAGGAGAATGGCGTGAACCCGGGAGGCAGAGCTTGCAGTGAGCCAAGATACGCCACTGCACTCCAGCCCGGGCAACAGAGGGAGACGCCGTCTCTAAAAAAAAAAAATATATATATATATATATATGGTCTTGGCTGGGCACAGTGACTCACACCTGTAATCCCAGCACTTTGGGAGGCTGCGGCAGGAGGATCACCTAGGGTCAGGAGTTCAAGACCAGCCTGGCCAACATGGTGAAACCCCACCTCTACTAAAAATACAAAAAGGAGCCGGGTGTGGTGGCACACACCTGTAATCCCAGCTACTTGGGAGGCTGAGGTAGAAGGATCTCTTGAACCAGGGAGGCAGAGGCTGCAGGGAGCCGAGATCATGTCATTGCACTCCAGCCTGGGCAACAAGACCAAAACTCCATCTCAAAAAACAAAAATAAAACTAACTAAATAAATAAATATATGGTCTTATAATCTTATGGGACCACTGTTATACATGGGGTCCATCATTGACTAAAATGTCATTTTGTAACTTTCTGCCAATAGGAAACGCTCACTTGATACCATTATACATTCCCCATTCTCTTCCCACCCACTACTTAAAACCATTTTTTTTCATGTGTTTATGTAATCATTTACCCAATACATATTCATTAAGCAACTCTTCCAGTTAGGGCTCCTTGTAAGCCTGATTTGGTTAATTATGCTGTCCAACTTTTTAAAATGTGTATTACTTTTTTCTGCTTATTCATTGGGTTACTAAGAAGGTTGTGTTAACATTCTGCAAGTATGAGGCTGGGCGTCGTGGCTCACACCTGAATCCCACCACTTTGGGAGGCTGAGGCAGGAGGATTGCTTGGGCCTGGGAGGTTGAGGCTGTAGTGAGACAGGGTCTTGCTCTGTCACCTAGACTGTACTGCCGTGGTGTGATCTCAGCTCACTGTAACCTCCGCCTCCCAGGTTCAAGCAACTCTTGTGCGTCAGCCTCCTGAGTAGCTGGGACTACAGGTGTGTGTCACCACACCCAGCTAATTTTTTGTATTTTTACAAAAAATACAAAAGTAGAGATAGGATTTCATCATGTTGGTCAGGCTGGTCTCAAACTCCTGGCCTCAAGTGATCCACCTGTCTCAGCTTCCCAAAGTGCTGGGATTACAAGCATGAGCCACTGCGCCCAGCCTGATTGTAGATTCTTTTTGCTTCTGCTAACTTATGCCTCATAAAATTTAAAGCTACGTTATTACTTTTAGGGACATTATGTATTGCTGTTTAATAGATTGTTTTATTATTATAAAATATCCCACTTTTCCTCTAGTAAAACTCCTTCCCTTGAAGTCTTCAGTCTGATACTAATACTGGTTGAACATCCCTAATTTGACAATCCAAAATCTGAAATGCTCCAAAATCCAAAACTTTTTGAGCACTTACAAGATGCTTAAAGGCTATGTTCTAAGGAAACACACACTAAAGCCATTTCAGATTTGGGACTTTTGGATTAGGAAAGCTCAACCAGTAAGTATAGTGCAAATATTCCAAATTAAAAAAAAAAAAATCTGAAATCTGAAACACTTCTGGTCCCAAACACTTTGGATAATGAGTACTCAACCTTATAGCCACAATAGTTTTCTGCTGTTAAGTGTTTGGATGATTACTTTTCCTCATCCTTTTAAACTTAAAATAAGTGTGTCTTTACTGTAAGCATGCCACTCCATGTATTTAATGGAGTTTGTAGTCCACTGACATTTAATTATTGATACTTTGTTTACACCTACCTTTCTCTTTGTATCATCTGAGCTTTGTTCTTTTTCATTCGTCAAGTATTTCTACTGTACCATTTTCCATTTAGTAGCTATTTTTTAAACAAATTGTGGTAAAAAAAAATTAACAAAATTCCCCATCGTACCCATTTTTATGTGTACAGTTCAGTGTTGAGTATATTCACATTGTCATGTAATCCACTGCCTTTTATTATCCTTAAAAACAGCATCTCTCATCTCCAAGCATATTTTAACATGTTTCCCACCCCATGCTGAGAAACTACCACCCTGCTCTTTTGTACAGATTTTTTGTTTTTTTGGGTTTTTTTGAGACGGAATTTCGCTCTTATTGCCCAGGCTGGAGTGCAATCGCGCAGTCTCAGCTCACTGCAACCTCCACCTCCTGGGTTCAAGAGATCCTCCTGCCTCGGCTCCCACTGCTCCATTCTGCTAGCAGAAGTACCAGCTCTAAATGTGAAGCGTGCACTCACACTGGTTTCTGCTGCCAGCTCGGCTAGGTGTCCTGAGCACACAGCAGTGTGGCAGCCCAACTGAGGAGAATGAAAATTTGTGTTTCTCAACAGGAAGATGTGGATCCTGTTTTCTCTGCTTCTAAATACGTAACTTAAGCCAGTTACTTCACCTCTCTGAAACTTATTTACTCATAAAAATGAAAATAGCAACACATGAACATAAACAGGGCTGTTGTACAATCAAAGCAGATAATATACCTAGAAGCCTTTTTTTTTTTTTTTTTTTTTAAGATGGAGTCTGGCTCTGTAGCCCAGGCTGGAGTGCAGTGGTGCAATCTCGGCTCACTGCAAGCTCCGCCTCCCAGGTTCACACCATTCTCCTGGCTCAGCCTCCCGAGTAGCTGGGACTACAGGCGCCCGCCACCACGCTCGGCTTTTTTTTTTTTTTTTTTTTTTTTTTTAGTAGAGACGGGGTTTCACCGTGTTGGTCAGGATGTTCTCGATCTTCTGACCTCGTGATCCACCCACATCGGCCTCCCAAAGTGCTGGGATTACAAGCGTGAGCCACCGCACCCGGCCTCTAGAAGCCTTTTTTTTCCCACTATGAAGCACTATAAGAAACATAAGGTGTTCATTATTATTTGCCCCATAATTCAAGTTTGCACTGAGGGCAAAGAGACTTTTTAAAAGATACATACAGGTGAATTCACAGCAGTCTAAATCAATGACAAGCATTTGTAAATTACTGAGCTAGGAAGCAAGTTTACATGAAAAATACCTCTACAAGATCCTTTCTTGGTCTCAACTTTAAAAGGGGTTCGCTGAGACGGATGGAACACATTCCACCCTTCCCTTCATAGCTGCATATCCCAGCACACCTAGAAAACAATCACCATAAAAATGTGTTACATTGACCAAATACGCCCAAGTCCTTACACATTCTTGGGCAGTGCACACTAAGAGAACTCATTTGGCAGATGGCTTTCTTGAGAGTATACCCCCTTGGTTAGCAGATACTTGCATTTCACCCAATTAATTAGTTACAGCCCCCGGGGGCGCCTCCCGCGACGGCTCCCCGGCCAGGCGAGGAAGGAAAGCAGCGCACTCTCACCACCCTGCTTGAGAAGGTGGAAGGCTGCAGGCACCTGATAGAGACGCCAGGACAGTACCTGGTGTACAACGGGGACCTAGTGGAATACGATGCGGACCACATGGCCCAACTGCAGCTTCCCTTGCCCTAGCTAGGCTGCAACAGCTCGAAGGCAATCCCATTCTGCTACTCCCAGTCTCCTTACGACAAATCACAGTTTGGTGTTATTAACAAGCAGGTATCTCCAATAGTGTATCTCCAAAATGATAACAGACGCCTGTATAAAGGAGATTGGTACTTTAAACACAATTTAATACGATATCTTAATTTGTTTGTAGGTTGTTTTCTGTCAACTCAAAAACAAGCATGCTGGTGGTATACAACTGTATCTTAAACTTCACCCCATTCACGTGCAGGAGTAGATTATTATTTCAAATAAGGATTTCTCAAATTTAGCATGTAGAAAAAGAATCGTTTTAAAAGCATCACTGAAGATCCCCACTGCAACACACGAGCTCACTAAAGTGCGTTCCTAACGGGAAAGAGAGGAGAGGAACGCACATCCTTTGGAGGTTACTCTGCGTCCTCAGCACTTTCTTAGCGGCAGATTTGGTTGCTTTTCCCTTCAGGGTCCTACAGCACTATCATAAGGCAAATCAGGAACTTGTTATTTTCAAGTTTAGTGAGATTCAAACACAAATCTCTTTTCTCGTTATGGCCCTGAGTCCAACCGTGGCGGTGGGGTCTACACAGCTTTCTTATTGTTCGAGTGGGAGAAAAGGTAAGAAAAAGAGAAATACGCCAAGGCAGGAATTGCCAGATCCAAAACCAGACTCCCCCCTCATTTAACGCCCCCTGGGACCGTCGGACCAGAGAAAGGAGAGAAGACCAGGACCGGGGGCTGCAGGAGAACTGCCAGTCCCGCCTCTTTCCCCAGCGGGGCTCGGAACTCACAGGGTCATTCGCACGCTCCACTTCACCTCGACGGCCTCCAGCTGGCCCCAGAAGAACTGGTCGTTAAACTGAACAAACAGGGCCTGCAAGTCCGGTGTGGGGTCCACCAACTCCCACGACGCGTCCACTAGCGACAGGGACTCCTGGGCCTGATCGCGCTCCGCCTCCTGCAAGTTCCACTCCTCCTGAAGCCGCAGGGCCAACATCAGGTCATCGTCCATCGTTGCCAGGATCACAGGCGGGATCCGCCGGTGTCAGGCTGGCTCCGAGTTGGGCTGCGACCCCAAGCCGCCTAGCGGAGGACCAGGACTAGCTCCTAGGAGATACCGGCTCTCGAGACGGCCAGTCAATCCCGCGAGAGTTCGCGGAAACTCGCTTGAGAAAGAGAACGTGAACGAGAACGGCGCTTACCCCAAACGCCGAAGCCAAGATTCTAGGGCTTTAAAACAAGCAGTCAGCACGACACCTCCTAGTGGGCGCAGAACCTGGGCTCACAGGGCACCGGCCCTACGAAGCTTTCAGGAAGCTAGTTCCAGCCTTTACTCTTTGCCGGTTATTTCAAACCTCAACGTCACGCTCGGTTCATGCGCAGTACCCAAATTGCTCTCCGCCTCTCCCCTCACTTCCGCACTAGCTCCTCCGGCGCATGCGCTTTAACTGATGGCATTCCTGCGCAGGCGCAATGTCTGCGCTCGGCCCCTTGCGCAGGCGCAGTGTCTGACGCTCAGACCCGGCGCAGGCGCACTCGTCTCGTTCCAATTCCTGCTTCCTCAGCCCAGGAGCTCGGCGGGTCTTGGGTGGGTGTAGACAGCCGCGGCGGCTGCGGCGCCGATAGTGACAGTGAGTGCGTGAGACCCGGGCGGAAATGGCGATGGCGATGTCGGACAGTGGGGCGAGCCGCCTGCGTCGGCAGCTGGAGTCAGGGGGTTTTGAGGCGCGGCTGTACGTGAAGCAGCTCTCGCAGCAGTCGGATGGGGACCGGGACCTCCAGGAGCACCGGCAGCGCATCCAGGCGCTGGCGGAGGAGACGGCGCAGAACCTGAAGCGCAACGTCTACCAGAACTACCGGCAGTTCATAGAGACGGCCCGTGAGATCTCCTACCTGGAGAGCGAGATGTACCAGCTCAGCCACCTGCTGACGGAGCAGAAGAGCAGCCTGGAGAGCATCCCGCTTACGTTGCTGCCTGCCGCAGCTGCCGCCGGAGCCGCTGCCGCCTCTGGCGGGGAGGAGGGAGTCGGTGGGGCGGGGGGCCGAGACCACCTCCGAGGCCAGGCCGGTTTTTTCTCCACCCCCGGGGGCGCCTCCCGCGACGGCTCCGGTCCAGGCGAGGAAGGAAAGCAGCGCACTCTCACTACCCTGCTTGAGAAGGTGGAAGGCTGCAGGCATTTGCTGGAGACGCCAGGACAGTACCTGGTGTACAACGGGGACCTAGTGGAATACGATGCCGACCACATGGCCCAACTGCAGCGGGTGCACGGCTTTCTCATGAACGATTGTTTGTTGGTGGCTACCTGGCTGCCGCAGCGGCGGGGGATGTATCGCTACAACGCTCTCTATTCCCTAGATGGTTTGGCCGTAGTCAATGTCAAGGACAACCCGCCCATGAAGGACATGTTCAAGCTGCTTATGTTCCCCGAGAGCCGTATTTTCCAGGCCGAAAATGCTAAAATCAAACGAGAGTGGCTGGAAGTGTTGGAGGAGACCAAGAGGGCCCTCAGTGAGAAAAGGCGAAGGGAGCAGGAGGAGGCAGCGGCCCCTCGAGGGCCACCCCAAGTGACTTCCAAGGCCACTAACCCATTTGAGGATGACGAAGAAGAAGAGCCAGCTGTTCCTGAGGTAGAGGAAGAGAACGTGGACCTCTCCATGGAATGGATCCAGGAGTTACCTGAAGACCTGGATGTCTGCATTGCGCAGAGGGACTTTGAAGGGGCTGTTGACCTGCTGGATAAATTGAACCATTACCTGGAAGATAAGCCTAGCCCACCTCCTGTAAAAGAACTAAGGGCCAAAGTGGAGGAGCGAGTTCGACAGCTCACTGAGGTGCTGGTTTTCGAACTCTCCCCAGATCGTTCCCTGAGAGGTGGTCCCAAGGCTACTCGCAGAGCAGTTTCGCAACTGATCCGGCTGGGCCAGTGCACGAAGGCCTGTGAGCTATTTTTGAGAAACAGGGCAGCCGCTGTTCATACAGCAATTCGTCAGCTTCGCATTGAAGGCGCCACTTTACTCTATATTCATAAGCTGTGCCATGTCTTCTTTACCAGCCTTCTTGAGACTGCAAGAGAATTTGAGATTGATTTTGCAGGCACTGACAGCGGCTGCTACTCCGCCTTTGTGGTCTGGGCAAGATCAGCCATGGGCATGTTCGTGGATGCTTTCAGCAAGCAGGTGTTTGATAGTAAGGAGAGCCTCTCAACAGCAGCTGAGTGTGTAAAAGTGGCTAAGGAGCATTGCCAGCAACTGGGTGATATCGGACTGGACCTCACCTTCATCATCCATGCCCTTCTGGTGAAAGACATCCAAGGGGCCTTGCACAGTTACAAAGAAATCATCATTGAAGCCACTAAACATCGCAACTCTGAAGAGATGTGGAGAAGGATGAACTTGATGACGCCAGAAGCCCTGGGTAAGCTCAAAGAAGAGATGAAAAGTTGTGGGGTAAGTAACTTTGAGCAGTACACAGGGGATGACTGCTGGGTGAACCTAAGTTACACAGTGGTTGCTTTCACCAAACAGACCATGGGCTTCTTGGAAGAGGCCCTGAAGCTGTATTTCCCAGAGCTGCACATGGTGCTTTTGGAGAGCCTGGTGGAAATCATTTTGGTTGCTGTTCAGCATGTGGATTATAGTCTTCGATGTGAGCAGGATCCAGAGAAGAAAGCTTTTATCAGACAGAATGCATCGTTTTTATATGAAACAGTCCTCCCTGTGGTGGAGAAAAGGTTTGAAGAAGGTGTGGGGAAACCTGCCAAGCAGCTCCAAGATCTGAGGAATGCATCTAGACTTATTCGTGTGAATCCTGAAAGTACAACATCAGTGGTCTAATGCTTGGGTCTGTTTATATGTATGTATAGAGAGAGAGAGAGAGCTTATATATTATTTATATTTATATTAAGTTGTATTAGCATACTCTTTATAGTTTCAAACACAACTTGAAAATTAAAAGTGCCCTCTTAGAATACAAAAATCAAAAAGAGGAAAAGTTAAATTAAGCCCAAATAACAAAAATACTGGAATTATTAAAACATATAGTATGCTAGCTATCCTTTTAAATTATGCTGATTCTCTTCTGAAATTATGGTCACACTATACACTATAGAATTTCAGTTTTATCCTTTGATAAAACACTTTTTGGTTTTTTTTTTTTTTTGAGATAGGGTCTCACCCTGTTGCCCAGGCTGGAGTACAGTGGCAACGTCACAACTAACTGCAGCCTTGACCTCCCAGGCCCATGCAATCCTCTCACCTCAGCCTCCCATGTAGCTGGAACCACAGGATGGCACCACCATACCCAGCTAATTTTTGTATTTTTTGTAGAGATGGGGTTTTACCATGTTGCCCGGGCTAGTGTTTTCTTTCTTCTTTTTTTTTTCCGCACAGTATATATTATACAGCAGAGTAATAATATCTATAAACATAGAGTTTATGTTGTGAAAATTTTCCCAGTTCACTAAAAGGTTTCCTAAAGGGTACAGTGCAGTATAAAACACCCTGCCTCATTTATTTCTCCTCAAAACATTGGACTATTTGGGAAAAAGAAAAGCGTTGGGAAAATTGGTTTTAGGGTAAGTTTTAGTCAAAAGAATTCTTTCTTGAAACTAGCTGGTGTGTGGATTCAGATACTCTGATCCTTACAGAATCCAAGAGGAAGCTTTCATAAAAACAATTCAGCAACTATTTCTAATATTATTTGAATGGCTAATTTTCAGTTGCTAATTAGCAGCTTTGTAATACTTGATTCAGGAGCGTTTACTTGGAAATCCTAAGGACTATAATAAAATTTTTCAACATATTTCTAAATTGCGTGAGTTTCCAACTGTAGCTTTTGCCTTTGTCACATTTTAAAAAATAATAATAGGCAGGACACACTGGGGACTCTGGCAGCAGTTACCAGGTTTTAGCTGCCACCGCTTCAGTTTAAGATACAGCTGTCCCATCCTCCCCCATTCAGGGTAGGATATATAGTGGCCTAGATGTCATGCAAATGGAAAAAGAGTTTTAACTGAAATATTTATTTAGATTTCAGGGTCTAGATGGATGGGAAATTAGAAAAACATATGCAAATCTCAGTGTTCTCACTATGACTACTCTGAGCAGAGATTCGGTTTTGTTTCTTTTTGTACCAAAGTGAAAACAGGTGAGACAATGTGCCCAAAACAAAGGGAAGACGAGAACCTTCTGTGACTTCTAAAATGTTCCATGCTGCATTTTTCTTGGTTTTAAACATGAATATAATGCTTCAAATTGTTTAGTAAAACAAAATCAGAAATGTGAGCTTCCCAAGGTTTCTAAACTCGCTTCTATTGTATGTTCTATAACATTCCTTATACTTTGAGAGAAACTATGCTTGCTGTGATCCATTTTGTCTCTAGCTTCTAGTTGCTTCTATTGGTGTCCATAAGCACCAAATTTGATGCCCATGATTTCAAAAGGTCATTTCTTTTATCTAAATGAAAATGGTGGTACTAAGACTGTGAAAATTATGTGAAACCTAAAATAGTTGCCAAAATGGCTCAGGGTTGTAAAATTCATTGACTTAATTATTCATGTGCCAGATCAACCCCTTTATTTTCGCTTTAGCTATGCATATTTAAAATATTGGAAAGTATCAGATTTACAGATTTTCTTTTGACTAATTTTTTTCACATAACTTTAGGATTTTCGAAAGTTATAACCATAACTGGATATCTTAGCTGAGCAAAGGCAGTTATAATTTGTCTTTTTAAGATCACTGGAAATTGTTAAAATTTTGTGGTAATTATGATTATTCTGTGCCATTTACAGTTTCTAATACTATACTGTATGAAATATGTATAAATATATGATGCTGGGTCTGTGAAATGATACTTCTGAAATCAAAATTCCTCATAAGGCATGAAGTTGTAAAAACTTAAATGTGTATAGTTAGATATTTAAATGGTTGCTTCTTCATAGAATTGTCTGCTTTTTGAAACTGGAAGTACAGGATTTTCTTCAGGTAAAATCTGTGTGTTCCAATTACAGTTGTAGCTGAAGGAAGTATGCTTTTGGTAAGTCAATTAGTGTGGTAAGTTGACAAAAGACCCCCAGTGTTGTACCCAGACAGAACAATTATGTTACATTCCTCTAAGTGGAGTGGGCTTTCTTCTCTAATTATTTTGTTTTATTAAACTCAAAGACAAGTTCTAAAAATTGAATGCAATGAGAGATTGTCCAGAAATATAACATATACTAAAATATACCACTTAAGCATTGATTGACTTTTCTTGTTTACTTCAAGAATATAAAACTTGTCACTTGAGCTTGGAATCATGGGCTTGATTGAATTAATTACTCTTGGGAAAAAAGGCACCTTGTGGCATTAAGTCTCGTTTTGATTAAAGCCTCATTTCACATAATTGCTAAAAACTCACTTTTGTTTAATATACTACCTATAGTTTAATTATCAGCACTTGTATTTTGTAACTTGATATCTTACCTAGGATTGGGAATTTGGGACATGACATGTACTATAAAAGTCAGTCTATGTACATATTGCTTATTGATGTGCTGTGATATGAGGGAATCTGAAATGTTTCATAAAAATAAAGCTTAAACATTGTCTTACACTGGATAAAAGTGATATTACAATATTATATCTATTGCTCTTCTTTAGTATTCAATATTTTTATATTCTTGTTACTGAAATATTCTTTGAAGACCTTAGTTTTTTGTTTTATTTATGTGGGGAGGATAGTTAGGAAGCAGTTTGCTAAATTAAGTAAGTGTTCTGCTTACCATCAGAATTGTGAATAAATCAGATCTCAATTTTTTAAGATTTCCTTGAATGGAAAATTTCAGAGGTACAAAATGTGAATTTATTCTAAAAAAGTAGATTTTATACCATCTGCACATTTCTAAATAAATAAAATAAAATGTAGGCCACAAGACCTAGGAACTAAATGACAAGGCTCAGCTTTTTTTTTTTTTTTTTTTTTTGAGACGGAGTCTTCCCATGTCGCCCAAGCTGGAGTGCAGTGGTGCAATCTCTGCTCACTATGTCTGCCTCCAGGGTTCAAGCCATTCTCCTGTCTCAGCCTCCTGAGTAGCTGAGATTACAGGTGCCCACCACCATTCCCGGCTAATTTTTGTATTTTTAGTAGAGATAGGGTTTCACCATGTTGGCCAGGCTGGTCTCGAACTCCTGACCTCAGGTGACCCACCGGCCTCGGCCTCCCAAAGTGCTGAGATTACAGGCGTGAGCCACCATGCCTGGCCAGGCTCGCCCTTTTGAAAGTAATATGTATATACTGAGGAAATTATCTCATATTTAAAAGTATCGAATGCTATGCTTCATATTGACTGTAATGTGGGAGTGCAGAAGACAAAATAATTTTAAACATACTTTGTCCTCTTAAGATGCTTAGAAATTGGAAAAAGTCAACAAATGTAAGTGAGAGAAAAATGCACAGCTGTGTACAGTGGGAATACCAAGAAGGAAGAGAGCAGTGTACTTTTAAGGAGTTCAGAAAGTTCTCATGGAATTGTTGGCATTTGAGCTGGTCCTTGAAGAATGGACAAGATTAAATGTGCAAAGAAAAAGGAAGAGGAGGACCTGAGCCCAAGGCACAGAAGTGGGAATGTGGGTGTCATATGAAGAGACCTTCCTGGATAGATTGCAGAGTTTGGAAAAGCGTAAATAATCCACACTTGCCTACAAAGGAAACTTCAATCCATATGCAATGAGCAGAAGAATTAAAGTAAAAAGTCAAAGTCCTCATACCCCAACAATCCCACTCACCAGAGGTAACCACTAGTAAGAATTTCATATACATATTTTTCCAGAAATTAGATCATACTCTGC
The DNA here is from genome assembly GCF_003255815.1 of Theropithecus gelada. Lineage (NCBI taxonomy): Eukaryota > Metazoa > Chordata > Mammalia > Primates > Cercopithecidae > Theropithecus > Theropithecus gelada. The sequence goes on along the minus strand of NC_037668.1, from coordinate 205,170,686 downwards.
ATACAGTTCTGTATCTTGATTTTAGTCACTTAGCAATTCGGTGTTTTTAAGACATCTCACATCAGTACCTCTAGCTGTACCTCACTGGGTTTTTCTTCTGCGATTGGGTAGTAACCACAGTGAATGAATATATCATAATTTTGCATTTTCCAATTACTTGGTTGGCTTCAAGTTTTGGTGATTACAAAAAAAAAAAAAATTCTGAAAACCTGTGCACATCCTCATATTTGCTTACGTGAATATACCTATGGGATGTATTTTTAAAAATTACTCTGCCAAACTACATTTTAAATTTAAGCATTACCAGTTGCTCATCAGGAGCGTTAAATCATCTTAAGCTCTCTCCAACAGTATAGGAAAATACCTGTTTACATGAATGCTCATAAACCTGTATTCATTCATTGTTTAATAAGAGTAGTCTTGGCTGGGCACAGGGGCTGAAGTCTGTAATCCCAGCACTTTGGCAGGCTGAGAGCGGATCGCTTAAGCCCAGGAGTTCGAGACCAGCCTGAGCAGCATAGGTAGACCCCCGTCTTTACAAAAAATAGAAAAATTAGCTGGGAGTGGTGGCATACACCTGTAAGTCCCAGCTACTTGGGAGGCTGAGGCAGGAGGATTGCCTGAGCCCAGGAGGTTGAGGCTGTAGCGAGCCATGATAGCACCACTGCACTCTAGCCTGGGGGACAGAGTGAGACCTTGTCTCAAAAAAAAAGAGTCATCTTATTAGTAATAATACTCATTGTTACTAATCTTCTCTGTGAAAAAATAGCTTCTAGGTTGTTCTCATTTTTGTTTGTTGGTTGGTTTTTTGAGCCAGGGTGTCTCTGTGTTGCCCAGGCTGGAGTGCAATGGTGCTATCGTGGCTCACTGCAGCCTCAGCCTCCCTGGCCTTGCCCAAGGGATCCTCCTGCCTGGCTAATTTTTAAATTTTTCTATAGAGACAGGACAGAGGTTGGGGGGTGGGGTGTTCACTTTGTTGCCGAGGTTGGTCTTGAACTCCTGGGCTCAAGCAATCTTCCCACTTCGGCCTCCCAAAGTGCTAGCATTCTAGGCATCAGCCACCATGCCCAGCTTCTAGTTTTGTATGTAATTATGAGTGAGGTTGAGCAACTTTTTCTGTTAAGCTTCCTGTTTATATATTTTGCCACTTTTCTCTTAGATTACCTGTGTATTGTGATTTTGTGGGAGTTTATTGTATATTTAGGAAATTAACCCTTCATGTGTACTGCTGTAGTTTTTCTTAGTTTGTCATTTGTTTGTATAGCCATGTATTTATTTTCATAGTATGGTAAATTTTAACCTGTTACAACGCCAGATATATGTGGGGTTTTTTCTTTATGACTTCTATGTTTTGGGTTAGACTTGGGAAGGCCTTATCCACACTCAGATTCTAAAAATATGTTTTTCTTCTAGTAATTTGTTATATTTTAATATTTGAAGTTTGCTTCATCTATTATTCATTTTAAAGTAAGTGGTGATGGCCAGGCACGGTGGCTTACGCCAGTAATCCCAGCACTTTGGGAGATGGAGGCAGGCAGATCACCTGAGGCCAGGCTGGCCAGCATGGTGAAACCCCATCTCTACAAAAGTACAGAAATTAGCCAGGCATGATGGCAGGTGCCCTATTCCCAGCTACTTGGGAGGTTGAGGCGAAGGTTGCAATGAGCCGAGATCGTGCCATTGCATGCCAGCCTGGGCGAGAGAGCGAGACTCCCTCTCAAAAAAAAAAAATGTAAGTGATGATGTCAGAATGCAATTTTCCCACAAACAATTAGCAAATTTTCACAACAATTTTGAATTGTCCTTTTTACCCACTGATTTGAAATGCCACTGATACTTCTATTTCTGTTCAGTAACAAGCTATTTTGGTTAACTGTAGTTTTGAAATTTAATAACTGGTAGGGCTGGTCTCATTCTTCTGTCTCAAGTTTTTCCCAAACACACTCGTCCCTTTGGTCTGTGGGGAACTGGTTGTAGGACCTCCCTCATATACCAAAATCCACAGATGCTCAAGTCCCTGGTAGAAAATGGTATATTATTTGCACATAACCTATGCACATCCTCCTGTATGTTTTAAATCATCTCTAGATTACTTAGATGAGACTATCGAATACTATGTAAATGCTATGTAAATAGTTATACTGTATTGTTTAGGGAATAATGACATTTTTAAAAGTCTCTACATATTCAGTACAGACACAGTTTTTTTTTAAAGTATTTTTTATTCCTGCTTTGTTGAATCCGTGGATGCAGAACCCATGGATATGAAGGGCTGACTATATTCTCACATATTTATTATTCAAGTTGTATTTTGAATGATTTTATGATAATCTTTTACCGAAGGGCCAACTGTATTCTCATGTTTATTATTCAAGTTGTATGACAATTTCATATCAGCCCCCAAAGAATTGACATTTGGATTGAAATTATATTGAGTCTCTAGATTAATTTAGGGAGAATGGACATCTTTATAATTTTGAGTCTTCCTATCCATGTATATGCAACTGTTTTGTATTTCAGTGGCATTTTCAAATTTTCTTCAGGTAGGTCTCTTTCTTGGTCTTTATTCCAAAGCATGTCATCTGTTAACGCTTTTGTGAATGGAATGTTTACCTCCATTATGTTTTCTGATTGTACATAGAAAATCCTGATTTTAATTACAAATATTGTAACCAGTGCCTTATCTAATTATTTTATCAATTTTAATAGTTTTCTGGTTGTTCCTTTGGTGTTTTCAAGTATACAATTATATCAATTGCAAATAAAGATTATTTTACCTCTTTTCACTTTTCATACATCTTATATAGTTCTCTTAGTAGTCTGTGTTAAGATAAACATCCAAAGCTATGTTATATAATTTTTTTTGCTCAGTATTCATGGGAACATTTTTCCTATTTTGCCTTGAAACATGATGCTGGCTTTTGATCATCATGTAAAGGAAAAAGTCTACTGTTCCAGCTAACTGAGATTTGTGGGTTTGATCTTTTTAGTTCAGGAATGCATATTGAGTTGTCAAGTGACTCTCAGCGCTTACTGAGCAAATCATTATTTTTCTCTTCAATCATATTAATGTGGTGTTTAAAACAGTTTTAACACTGAATCACATTTACACTCTATGAGTCAGTTTTGTTTGGTTGTAATATATTATTAATATATTGCCCAATTCCGGCCGGGCGCGGTGGCTCAAGCCTGTAATCCCAGCACTTTGAGAGGCCGAGACGGGCGGATCATGAGGTCAGGAGATCGAGACCATCCTGGCTAACCCGGTGAAACCCCGTCTCTACTAAAAAAATACAAAAAACTAGCCGGGCGAGATGGCGGGCACCTGTAGTCCCAGCTACTCGGGAGGCTGAGGCAGGAGAATGGTGTGAACCTGGGAGGCGGAGCTTGCAGTGAGCTGAGATCCGGCCACTGCACTCCAGCCTGGGCGACAGAGCGAGACTCCGTCTCAAAAAAAAAAAAAAATATATATATATATATATATATATCCCAATTCCAATGAATATTTCATTAGGATTTTTGCATTGATATTCATTATCTATATTGGTCTGTGGTTGTGTGTACACTACCTTTGTCAGGCTTTTATTCACAAAAAGACTTGTTTTAAAGGTATGTGGAGCATAATAATAATGCTGAACTGGTAGGACACATTCCCATTTATTTTGATTCCTAAACAATGAGAATGAAAAAATACAGTGTAGTACAGGTGGCTTGTATCACTTCAAATCATAATTAGCCACTCTAAGCTTAGGGACAGTGTAAGTTCTTCCCAAAAAGAGATAAACAGAAACTCTATTGAATCTCATCCCCATTTCAGACTATATCAGAGCTTGTATGGGATGTGGAAGACGTTTTTGTATGTCACGTGTATTCTGTATTTATTGAGAAATGTGTTATACACACACAGAGAATATTTGCAATTTTTGTATTCCCATCAGCTTCCCTAGAGCAGTGTTGGGCATAGCACAGACAATTGATAATTGCTAATTGAATTAATACTATTAGATATATTGCTTTAATAACTAATGACAGTTCTCATTTATTGGTGCTTAGCTTGCACCAGACACTTTACACACATTATCTCATTTAATCCTCACACTAACCATGGAAAATAGGTGTTGCTATGCCATTTAAAGATAAGGAAAGAGGCCAGGCATGGTGGCTTACGCCTGTAATCCCGGCACTCACGGAGGCCAAGGCGGGCAGATCACTTGAGGTTAGAGTTCAACCCCATCTCTACTAAAAATACAAAAATTAGCCGGGTAAGGTGGTCAGTGCCTGTAATCCCAGCTACTCAGAAGGCTGGGGCATGAGAATCACTCGAACCTAAGAGACAAGGTTGCAGTGAGACAAGATCTCACCACTGCACTCCAGCCTGGGCGACAGAGTGAGACTCTTATCTATAAATAAATAAATATAAAGATAAGGAAAGAGACTCAGAGGGATTGCTATTTGGCCAGGTGTCTTGCTGCTGAGTGGCAGAGCCAGTATTCAAGACCACGACCCTGTTCATCTCCAAAGCCCATGTTCTTTTCACTCCATCTTTAACTAAACAATTATGTGTAAGCACCGTGTTTCATATCAGTGCTTCTAAGTAAATATTCTGAAGACAACATTTTCTTGATGTTCTCAATGAGTAAGAATCAGAATCTTTGTCATGAAAAACTATGACAAAGAATCTGTGAGCCTTCACTGCAGGGATCATTTATCAATGATAATGATGCTCCTAGCAATGTGGTGCATCTTTATCAGATTTTATTTAATCTTCATGTCAACCCTACCAAGGAGTTGATGTTTTGTGAATGTAAATAAATTGCAAGCAATCCGGCTTGCAGAGGGTCCCCTAAACGGGTACTAAGCAACATCTGAACTCAGACAGCCTTCCTCTAAGGCTAGTATTGTTAGGCACTGAATTATATTATTGGATTTTAGTATTATAATGTTGACACCTCACTAGTATAGACTGATCTTTATTTCAAGGGCATATCAATCCACAATTTTAGGTACCCTGTTAAAAGTACAGGTACTGTATTACCATATTTTAGAGAGTATTATTTGTGGTTTTCCTTTTTTAAAAAAGTAGCAAATTGAAGTTTATGAGAGAATTAAAACCAAATTATTTCCATTAATACCAGTCAGTACATCATTGAATTCTGTGCAATTGGGAATACTACATAGATTCTCAAACATGCAGAAACTTCACTGGGCATTAAGATAGGTATAACTTAGCTCTTGCAATAGGTGGGTGAAATTCCTAAAAACTGAGTGTGAGTGACATTGACACAGGAAAGCCGCAGGAAAAGAGCATGTTTTTTCCTCATGTTGTATTCGATCAGTTGACCTAATAAGTTGACTTAGTTTCAAATCTATTAGTTTACCTTGCTAAACACATTAAACAAAGTCATACAAGCCAAGCCAGTCTTGGCAAGTCTCTTAAAGTTATCTGCATACATATTCTCATTGCTGGTGGGAATTTTGTAATTCAAAATTTTGTAATTTTGAATTCTGTAAACTGGGACACCTCTTGTGGATGGCAATTGGTAATATTCATTCAAGTTACAAAATGTACAAAACTGTAGAAGTTATTTGACCCAGCAGTCCACTTCTGGGAATTTATCCTGCAAATACATTTGTGAGCTTCATAAATGAAATGTGTTCATTAAACGAATGTATATGATTTATGAACAGATGTTTTATTGCAACACTTTTTCTTCTTTTTAATTAAATAAATTGTTTTAATTGGGAAGCCTCCTGAGCCAAAGTAGGCTCACAGACTTTGTGCAGCACTTTTTGTCATAGCAAAAGATGGGAAATTACCCAAAGGTGTATCCATAGGAGATTTATTTAATAAACTCTGGTGCATGCATACAATGTAATACTATGCAGCTTAAAAATGAATGTGCCCTGTATGCACTGATGTGGCAAGATCTCTAAAATATATTGTTAAATGGCAAGCAAGGTGTGCAACAATGGTATAGTATGCTACTTTAGGAGTAGAAAAGGAGAAAATAAGATTGTAAGTAATATTTGCTTATATTTACATACAAATTCTGAACAAGTATCAGCGGGTAAAGCTGAGTAGATGGGGAGAGGGATGGAAAAATATGAATTTTCATTTAGAAAACGCTTGAATATATCACCTTTTAAAAACATGAAATAAATACACGTGGTGTCTTAAAAATAAGATTTACTCTTTCCATTTTGTAATATGTCTTTCTGGCACTTTTTTTCTATATGTATGTGTTAATTCAGAGAATACATATTTTTAAAGATTTTTTATTTTTTTAAATTTCAACATACACAAAGGAACAGAATAATATAATAAATCCCTATATACTCATTACCGAGCTTCAACAATTATCAGTATTCTGTCATTGTTGTTTCAGCTATACCTAACAACCCTCCACCCCATCCCCACTGGGTTACTTTTTGCAATTTGTTGGAACATAAATTTACACACATTAAAATGAACAAATCTTAGCTCTCCAATTTTGAAAAAGGGATCTCTTCCATGTAAAAACACCCCGTCACTATATAGGACATTTTCATCTCTCCAAATAGTGATGGTGTTACCGCTCTTCTGTATGTCTGTTCTAGTTATTATATAAAACCCTTTTTCCCCCGGCTTCTCTTTTGGAAAAAAGAAATCACATTTTCATTCATAATTGTGAGCTGTAACACTTAGGCAGAGACCCTGAGCTATATCAAAGGAAATGTTAGCCACATTTCTGCAATTCTAGAGTTCCAGCCCTTGCTACAGCGGGGTTAAGCTGTGAAGGGTACTATGGGAATTTGGGTGTGGTGGTGACTCTGTTCTTTCTTCAGAGGCTCCTAACTTGCGTCATGAGATGAAACCTTTAAGACTGCACTGTCAATACGGAAGCCATGTGAGATTTTAAAATTTTAAGTTCATTATCAATTAAATGAAAAGTTTAAATGCAGCTCCTCAGTTACACTAGTCCCATGTCAAGTGCCCAGTAGCTACCTGTGGCTAGTACCATACTGTACAGCACAGATTTAGAACATTTCACTGGATGGCTTATCTAGGGGATGGGAAGCAAGATGGGCCTTCAAGGAGGAGGAAAGTGAAGTGTGCAAGGTGCAGAACTGTAATCATGAAAAATGTTAAACGTTTTACCTTTGCCTCAAGTGTACCGTTCCGCCACTGTCATTTTCTCTCCTTTTAAAAGAATCATTTCTCTCACTTCATGGTTTATTTTCTTTTTACTTACAGTTTCATTCACTTTTTTAGTTCCAGTCTTTCATTCTCTTATTCGCTTTCTCTTGCTCTTTCTTTTTTCATTTAATATGATTTATTGATTAGCAGGAGAATTTCGCTTCCAATTATGGAAGGCATTTCTGACCAACCCTTCCCTGAGAACAATTAGAACTACTTTACACGTTATATATGCAAAGAATATGTCTGAAGGCTGCAGTAGAGTTAAAAATATATATATCTGGTCTGAGTTCCTGGTTTCTGGCATAGAACTTCAACGAACCTTGGCATTTCCTGAATGATGAGATGTTTTTGTTATGCTAATACGGTGACTCCTATTTGGGTCCTTAGATATCTTCAGGATTAGGGCTGGTCACCAGAAAATTGACCATATGAACATGGAACTGGAATGTTAATTTCCTGCCCCGCTTCCCTCCACCACCCCAGAAGAGGTGGAGAAACTGGAGGTTGAATTCAATTACTTGCCTAATGATTTAATCAAGCATGCCTATGTAATGAAACCTCAACAAGAACTGTACATCGAGGATTGGGTTGCTTCCTGGTTGATGAACATATTGATGTACTGGGAGGATGGCACACCTGGACTCCAGACTCCACAGGGACAGTCTCCTGTTTCCCCAACTCCCCTCCAGATCTTACCCTATGCATGCTCCATCTGGCTGTTCCTGAGTTGTATCTTTTACAATAAAAGCTGTAGCTATAAATATAGCACTTTCCTGTGTTCTGTGAGTCATTCTAGGAAATTATCAGACCTTGGAGAGGGAGTGTCATGGGAAGCCCCAAATTTATACCCTGGTGGGTAAAACTGTGCGTGGCTTTGGGACACCCGAGGACTTGTGACCTGCATTTGAAGTAGGGGCAGTCTTGTGGGGTCTTGTTCCCCATGGCAAATCCATATGGGTCTGCAGCAACCGCAATTCTTGCCTCCTCAGACAAAAAGAAGTTGACTAAGGGACATAAGGCAGGAGGAGAGACTGAGGCCAGTTTTAGAGCAGGAGTGAAAGTTTATTAAAATGCTTTAGAGCAGGAATGAAAGGAAGTAAAGTACGCTTGGAAGAGGGCCAAGCATGCGACTTGAGAGATCAAGAGCACGGTTTGACCTTTTGCCTTGGGGTTTTACCCATTGGCATGCTTCCCGGGGCTTGCGTCCCTTCTCGCCTGATTCTTCCCTTGGAGTGGGCTGCCCGCATGCGCAGTGGCCTCTAGCGCTGGGGAGGTGAGCATGCGCAGTGTGTTCACTGGGGCTGTTCACATGCTCACTTGAGACATTCTTCCCTTACCAGTGGGATGCCCCTAGAAGGTCATACACCAGTTAAACTCTGCCATTTTGCCTTTTCGGGTGCACGCTTGAGCCAACTCACCCTACCCCTGAGATCTTATCGGGAAGCTTCTGATCACCAGTTTCAGCTGTTTGTGTCTAGTGGGAGACACCCGTTCCTGGGGCCAACTGCAGCCAACTGCAACCAATTATTATTTTAGCGAGACAGTTAACCGCGTGACCATCACCTGATGGTCGCCAAACATTCCTGGTCCAGGGTCTCTCTCCTGCTCAGCTCATGCCTAACTATCTACTATAACAGTCTGTGTTAACTCTGTAGTTAATGTCAGAATTGAATTGGATTGTAGGACACCCAGTTGATGTCAGAGAATTGGTATTGGCACTGTGAAAGGAAAATAAAATCTCAGCACCCCAGTTCACTCTGCCAAAAGGAAAAAAAAAATTAAGCTGAAATCTGAGTCATGCAAGAAGCTGCCTTTCCTTTTGTTCCTAAGCAGATAGCTAACAGCTAAAAGGTTAAATATCTCCACAGGTAGAGCACTTTACTTATGTAAAGTGCTGATTTACGGATCGCAAATGAATACTGCCCTACCTGCTCCTTTTCTCTTGCAACACATAAACTCAGTAAAGTGACCATATCCTCCCTTGTTCCCCTCCAGCCCACTTTTCCTCTAATCATCTTTGGAGAAAGGTATAAACCACAGACTGTTTCTGTGGTTCCATGTTGCTTTCTTCTGGGCATGTCCTTACCTTTGGCAAAATAAAGTTCTAAATCGACGGAGACCTGTCTCAAATACTTTTTTAGTGTATGTGCTCATTAAGGCATTGTAGAGAGCTAAGAAGAGAGTAAAAAATTATGGGATCAAAATCCAGAAGAAAGAAACCCAGTGAGATGAGCCCAGCCTCAGATGGTGTTTATTTCCTAGGGCCACCTGCCAACTTCACAATGCTACTGGTGGAGGATCTTGACTCCAAGTTGTCCAGGTTCTCGGTGTTTCAAACAAAGAATTGGACAAAACGCACAGTAAAGCAAGGAAAGAAAGAAGCAACAAAAGCACAGATTTATTGAAAATAAAAGTACACTCCACAGGGTGAGAGCTGCCCAAGCAGCAGCTCAAGGGCCTGGGTTACAGAATCTTCTGGGGTCCAAATACCCCCCAGAGGTTTCCCATTGGCCATTTGGTAGGCACCCCCTGCAAATGAAGTAGTGGCTCACAATCAGTCTGATTGGCTGCAGAAAGCAATCAATCAGAGGCTGAAGTGAAGTTACAAAGGTTACACTATGCAAAAGTCTGATTGGCTACAGAAAGCAATCAATCAGAGGTACTTTAATTTTCCATCTGCCAGGCAGGAAGGTGAGGGTAGAGGCTTGCAAAGGGAGTAGCCTCTGGTCCTTTTGTTACTCAGGCACAGAAGGTTGGGGTTTTCCTTTCAATTCAGTTCTAGGAAGTCAGCATGAATTGGCCTTAGTTTCTCTGCCTCCAAAACCTATTCTCCTGCCTCAACAAGGAATGGCTGAGAAGTTGAAACAGGCTGTCAACACATACTTTAAGCTGGAGAGATAAAAATTAGACTTCAGAGTGTAGCAAGAAAGGGTGACCCTGGCAAAATTCCATCTAGGCTTTGGGGTAGAACCCTAAAAGTCTATACCTGATGAATAAAGATAAACCAGAAATAAACAGGACATCAAGAGGCTAGAAGTCAAGCTTTGCCCATCTCACACCCTAATTATATTAAGGGAATTTGGGATTGCTATTGCCTCTGGTGGTCTACCTCACCACTGCAGTCCAGCCTGGGTGACAAAATGAGATGCTGCCTTTAAAAATTAAGTTAGGTTTAAAAAAGAAAATAATAAAAACAAAAACATACAAGTCAGGAGAGAAGTACATAAAATTCAAGTGATTTAAGTTCTTGCATTGTCTGGGAAGAGGTAAACTACTTATTTACACTCAACTTTAGTAAGTCAAGGATCACATTGTAATCTCTAGGGGAACTACTAACAGGATGTTTGTTTGTTTGTTCATTTGAAATGAAGTCTCACTCTGTCGCACGGGTTGGAGTGCAGTGGTGCCATCTTGGTTCACTGCAACCTCCACCTCAGGGGTTCAAGCAATTCTCCTGCCTCAGCCTCCCGAGTAGCTGGGATTACAGGCATGCGCCACCTTCCTGGCAAATTTTTGTATTTTTAGTAGGGACGGGGTTTCACCATGTTGTCTGGGCTGGTCTTGAACTCAAGTGATCTGCCCATCTCCACCTCTCAAACTACTGGGATTACAGGCATAAGACACCACTCGCAGCCAGAGTTTTTTTGTTTGTTGGTTTTTAATGTTTAACTACAGCTATAGCAGTGTTCACGCACCATTATCTGTAATATCCAAAAGGTAGAAACAACTTAAGTGTCCATCAACAGATGAACGGAGAAACAAAATGTGGTTTGTACATACGATGGAATATTATTCAACCATAACAAGACATACAATAAAACATGGGTAAACATTAAAAACATAATGCTAATAGAAGTAAACCAGGCCAGGTGCAGTGGCTCACACCTGTAATCCCAGCACTTTGGGAGGCCGAGGCAGGAGGATCACTTGAGGTCAGGAGTTCTAGACCAGCCTGACCAACATAGTGAAACTCTGTCTCTACTGAAAATACAAAAAAATTAGCCGGGTGTGGGGGCAGGCACCGGTAATCCCAGCTACTTTGGAGGCCGAGGCAGGAGAATCACTTGAACCTTGGGAGGCAGAGGTTGCGGTAAGCAACACTGCATTCCAGCCAGGGCAACAGAGTGAGACCCCATCTCAAAAAAAAAAAAAAAAAAAAAAAGAAGTAAACCAAACACAAAAGGACAACAAATATTGTATGATTCCACTTACATGAAATTTCTAGAATAGGCAAATCCATATAGACTGAAAGTAGATTAAAAGTTAGCAGGGGATGGCAGGGCGCAGTGGCTCACACCTGTAATCCCAGCACTTTGGGAGGCCAAGGCGGGCGGATCACGAGGTCAGGAGATCGAGATCATCCTGGCTAACATGGTGAAACCATGTGTCTACTAAAAATACAAAAAAAAATTAGCCAGGCGTGGTGGCGGGCACCTGTAGTCCTAGCTACTCTGGAGGCTGAGGCAGGAGAATGGCATGAACCCAGGAGGCAGAGCTTGCAGTGAGCCGAGATTTCGCTACTGCACTCCAGCCAGGGCAACAGAGTGAGACTCTGTCTCAATTAAAAAAAAAAAAAAAAAAAAAAGTTAGCAGGCAATGGGGGAAGTTAGTTGGATGGGAAGTTATTGTTTAATTGTTACAGTTTCTATTGGGATGATGAAAAAGTTTTGGAAGCAGATAATGGTGATGGTTGTACAACATTGTGAATGTAATTAATGTCACTCAATTTAAAAATGTGTAAAATGGAAAATTTTGTTAAGTATATTTTACCACAATCTAAAAAAATTGGGCTGAGCACGGTGGCTCATACCCGTAATCCTAGCACTTTGGGAGGCCGAGGCGGGCGGATCACGAGGTCAGGAGATCGAGACCATCCTGGCTAACACGGTGAAACCCCGTCTCTACTAAAAATACCAAAAATTAGCCGGACATGTTGGCGGGCGCCTGTAGTCCCAGCTACTTGGGAGGCTGAGGCAGGAGAATGGCGTGAACCCGGGAGGCAGACCTTGCAGTGAGCCGAGATGGTGCCACTGCACTCCAGCCTGGGCGACTGAGCGAGACTCCATCTCAAAAAAACAAACAAACAAACAAACAGTATTAATAGGGTAAAATAACAAAACCTGTTGATTATATACTTTAAACAGGTTGCAGCCATTAAAAAAGGATGAAATCATGTTATTTGCAGCAACATGGATGCAGCTGTAAGCCATTATCCTAAGCAAATTAATGTAGGAAGAGAAAATCAAATACTGTATGTTCTCACTTATAAGTGGGAGCTAAACACTGGGTACTCATGGACAGAAAGATGGCAGCAATAGACACCAGGGACTACTAGAAGGGGAAGGATGGAAGGAGCCAAGCATTGAAAAACTAGCTATTGGGTGCTACACTTACTATCTGGGTGACGAGATCAACCATACCCCAGACCTCAGCATCATGCAATATACTCAGGTAACAAACCTGCACATGGACCCCATTAATCTAAAATAAAAGTTGAAATTATTAAAAAGACAAAAAATAAAAAAATAAAATACAGGTAATTGTAAGTATATAAATTATATCTTAATAAAACTGTTAAAAATGTTTAATCAGTTAATAGATGGGGAAAATGAAACAGTAAAAATTATCCAGTCAATCCCAAAGTAAAAATGAAATGAGACAGGCTGGGCGTGGTGGCTGACGCCTGTAATCCCAACACTTTGGGAGGCCGAGGCGGGTGGATCACAAGGTCAGGAGTTCCAGACTAGCCTGGCCAACATGTTGAAACCCTGTCTCTACTAAAAAATACAAAAATTAACCAGGCTTGGTGGCACGCCTGTAATCCCAGCTACTCAGGAGGCTGAGGCAGGAGAATCGCTTGAAACTGGAAGGTGGAGATCGCAGTGAGCCAAGATTGCACCACTGCACTCCAGCCTGGGCGAAAGAGAGAAACTCCGTGTCAAAAAAAAAAAGAAAAAGAAAAAGAAATGAGACAAAACTAAACATAGAAGGGGTAGAACAAATGAAAGTAAATAATAAGATGGAAAATTTAAACCTGAACATATCATTAATTATGTTAAATATAAATGGATCAAGATCCCTAAATGAAATATACAGGTTTTTGAACTGGATAACGACAAAAATAACAGTCATATGTTGCTTATGAGCATAACATCTTGAACATAAAGCTATATAAATAATAAAAGTTTACAAATGGGAAAAGATATACTATGCAAACACCAATCAAAAGAAAGCTAGTATAAGGCCGGGCACGGTGGCTCAAGCCTGTAATCCCAGCACTTAGGGAGGCCGAGACGGGCGGATCACGAGGTCAGGAGATCAAGACCATCCTGGCTTACACGGTGAAACCCCGTCTCTACTAAAAAAATACAAAAAAAAAAAACTAGCCGGGCGAGGTGGCAGGCGCCTGTAGTCCCAGCTACTCGGGAGGCTGAGGCAGGAGAATAGCGTAAACTCGGGCGGCGGAGCTTGCAGTGAGCTGAGATCCGGCCACTGCACTCCAGCTTGGGCGACAGAGCGAGACTCCGTCTCAAAAAAAAAAAAAAAAAAAAAAAAAGAAAGCTAGTATAGCCATAATGATATCCAATAAAGATGGAAGTTAAGGCAAAAAGCGTAACTTGGAAATATGCAAATCAGCTGGCATGGCAGCACACACCTGTAGTCCCAGCGACTTGGGAGGCTTAAGTGTGAGGATTGCTTGAGCCCAGGAGTTTGAGGCCAGCCTGGGCAACACAGTGAGATCCCCATCTGTAAAACAAACAAAATATATGTTAACTAAAAATTTACAGAACTCTAAAAGAAACAGATGAATTCATAAGAATAATGGGACTTTTTAATACTCCTTTTCAGTAATTGTTAGAACAAGCAGTCAAAATATGATTAGGGATATAGAATTGTGCTGTACAACCCACCATGCCCAGCTAATTTTTAAAAAATTTTTGTAGAGATGGGGTCTTACCGTGTTGCCCAGGCTGGTCTCGAATTCCTGGGCTCAAGCAATCCTCCCACCTCAGCCTGCCAAAGTGCTAGGATTACAGGCATGTGCCACTGTGCCCAACCTTCAGAAACTTTTGAAATATTAAAAGGTTTATAAAGTAAAACAGTTACAGTAAGCTAAGATGAATTTATTTTTGAAGAAAAAATTTTTAAATAAATTTAGCATAGTCTAAGCGTACAGTGTCTATAAAGTCTCCTATAGTGCACAGTAGCGTCCTAGGCCTTCACAGTCACTCACCATTCACTCACTGACACCCAGAGCAACTTCCAGTCCTGCAAGCTCCATTCATGCTAAATGCTCTATATAGGAGACCATTTTTCATCCTTTATACCGTATTTTCACTGTACCTTTTCTATGTTGAGTTATGTTTAGATACACAGTTACTTTTGTGTTACAGTTGCCTACAGTCCTCAGGACAGTCCCTAGGATTGTAGGGACTGTGCAGGATTGTAGCCTACGAACAATGGGCTGTACCATGTAGCTGGGGTGTGCAACAGGCCACAGCATCTAGGTGTGTGTAAGTATGCTCTGATGTTCCCACTACCACGAAATCACCTAGCAATGCATTTCTCAGAATATATCCCCATTAGTAATCAATATGTGACTGTACTTGGGACAAATATAAATATCCCAAACTTAGACTAAAAAGTAATCCCACTTCCAGGCTCAATGCCTGTGGGATATGCAGGCTTTTCTGTTGCTCCTGCCAACATCTAGAACTGGCATGAGAAGGAGAGACAAGCCCGCCCGGCCAGGCACAGCCTGAAGCCCAAGTTTATTGGGAATAAAGTTACTTGTATTTCCATCCACCTGCCTCTTATGTCTATTTCCTAATCAGTTCCAAATGTAAGGAAGGAGCATGGCCTGGTGAAATATCATCAACCCCAGCCTTAGCTTCTGTCATGGTTGGGGACACTGCCCCAGGACCAGTATGGAGGCCAGGGGCTTCCCCCGGTCATTAGTCACAAGGACAGGTGAGAGGCCGCGGAGCTGTCCTTCTTGCCCATCCCCAGCAGCACCTTCGGATTCCAGGGTTCTCCGTGCCAAGCTATGGAGGCTATAGCTTCTGTGCTATGTTTGTGACTCAGTGACTATTTGCAAGATTGCACCCCCCGGGGTTTTGCTCTCTCCCTGCCCCGAAGAACTTCCTTACTGGATTGGGGAGGTTTCATGCCCTCCTGCTCCCTCTGCCTCATCCTGCGAATCCTACTGTTCCTTGGGTTTAAATCATTGAAAACAAAAACCTGAGAAGGAAACACTTTGCCGGCAATTTCTGGCTTGCCGCCCCGCTGCCGACTTTTCTTGAGACAGAAAAACAAAGCTTAATTATTTGTTTGAACTGTGAAAAAAGATAAAGAAAAACGTAAGGAGAAAAATAACATAAACATCAGATAATACTATTCATCTACACATAGGTACACAGTTGACTCTGGAACAATGCCGGGGTTGCGGGCATCCTCCCCTCATGCACTTGAAAATCCACATGTGACTTTCAACTCCCCCAAAATTTCCCTATGGATGATAGCCTGCTGTTGACTGGAAGCCTTACCAATAACATAAACAGCCAATTGTCACATATTTTGTATGTTATATGTATCGCATCCTGTATTCTTACAGTAAATTAGAGAAAATGTTACTAAGAACATCGTAAGAAGAAAATGCATTTCCTATTATTTAAGTGGAAGTGGATCATCCTAAAGATCTTCATCCTCCTCGTCCTCACATTGAGTAGCTGAGGAGAAGGGGGAAGAGGACGAGGAGGAGGAGGTGGAGGAGGAGGAGTTGGTCTTGCTGTCTCGGGGTGGTGGAGGTGGAAGAGATGGAGGGGATGAAAAGGGAGGCAAGAGAGACTTACTGAAAAGAGTTTGAGTATAAGTGGACCCAAGCAGTTCAAACCTATGTTGCTCGATGGTCAATTGTGTATAATAGGCCTCACCAGGATTTTAAATAAAGAAACAGACAGAAAAACAAGGAGAGAGAAAAATATGTGTAAGAGAGAAGATAGACAATGGGCCTCAGTAAACAACAAACAAAAATGGCCGGGCGCGGTGGCTCACGCCTGTAATACCAGCACTTTGGGAGGTCGAGGCGGGTGGATCACCAGGTCAAGAGATCGAGACCATCCTGGCCAACATGGTGAAACCCTGTCTCTACTAAAAATATAAAAATTAGCCGGGCATGGTGGTATGTGCCTATAGTCCCAGCTACTCGGGAGACCGAGACAGGAGAATCGCTTGAACCCGGGGGACGGAGGTTGCAGTGAGCCAAGATCACGCCACTGCACTCCAGCCTGGCGACAGAGTGAGACTCCGTCTCAAAAAACAAAACAAAACCAACAAAAATGTGTAGTCCCAGCTTGAACCCTAGCAGCCTCAGAACCGTACCCCAGGGCTGTTCCCTTCCTAGTATGTCGCAGGGCAGCTCACGTGACCCTTTGATAGGGGCTGTTGCTCTTTTTTTTTTTTTTTTTTTTTTTTTTGTAGAGATGGGTCTCACTCTGTTGCCCAGGCTGGTCCCAAACTCCTGGGTTCAAAGGATCCTCCAGCCTTAGTCTCTCAAAGTGCTGGGATTACAGGTTGAGCACCTGCGCCTGCGCCCAGTCTGTTTTTGCTCTTGGTAGCCACCTCTATTTCCTGGGCCCATCGGTGGCCCATCGGTGGCCCATCCCCCTGTGGTTTTCTGGCTCCAGATCAGAACCACTCCCTCCAGCCCTCCCTGGGCTCTGCTTTCTCCTTTCCCTTCTTTGCCGGTGGAGCATTGCTGGCGCCACCCAGTGGCCCCCATGACCCCTGCTTCAGTGCCACGGAAGGCCCAGAAGGCTCAATGCTACCAGCCCCGTCTCAAGTACCAGAGTGACATGATGGACCCCTTACTGACCACCTACCCTGTCTCCTTTCATTCTCATTACAGCCCAAGACACAGGGAGTTTTGCATTCATTTGGCAGATAGGAACACAGAGGCTTCAAGTTGTGATAAGAGTTCGCTTACAGTCAGAAAGCTAGCCAGCACTGGAGTGGGGCTTCCAACCCTTCCTCTGACCCAGCTGCACACATGGTCATTACGAAGAGGATGGCAGCACTTTGCTTGTTGTTTTATTTGCGTAACTCTCTGAACCCAAGCTTATAAATAACCAAGCAACACATTCTATACTATACATTTGCTATTCCCAAAGACACAGCTTAATTCCAAATAAGTGATCAACTAAGATAATTTTCTAAATGTATTACAGACTTAAATCTAAGACATCAAACTATGAAACAACCACAAGAAAACACTGGGGAACCCATCTAGGACATTGATCTGGGCAAAGAATTCTTAAGTAAGCACATGCAGTCAAAGCAAAAAAATGGACAAATGGAGTCACATCAAGGTAAAAAGAGACTAAGGTGGGAGGATCGCCTGAACCCAAGACTTCAAGGTTGCAGTGAGCTATGATTGTGTCACTACACTCCAGCCTGGGTGATAGAGGGAGACCCTGTCTCTTGTGTGCAAGTGCTACAAAGAAGTTGATGTAACCACTGATCCAGGCTCCCTTCGTAAAGGTGAACTTGAGATTTAGGTTTCCTGAAGTCAAGGCCCATGGAAATATTTTCCTATATAGGAAAAAAAAAATCAATCAAAGAAGAAAGTTGTAAAAGTAAAGTATCAGCCAAGAAGGATGGCCAGCCTTTGCCATGTCACGGTCCCTGCAGTTCGTGGGCAGGGTGAGGAAAACCTCCCTCGACAGTAGCTAATATGATCAGCTCTTTCAGGTTCCCAGGAAGTATGTATGAGGCCTCATTAATTTACTTTTAAAAATATAAAATGCATTAAACAATAGCACTTCTTCTGAATTTGTGCTAATTATACTTCAATGGGATTATTGTTATACCATGTTGAAGATGATTTTCCAACTGAAAGTATTATGTGAATAAGATTACAGGAATCATGCTTTACCTTCTTAGGAACAAACGAAAAACTATTTAAAAAATTGTTAAACTTTCACATATATTGCTAATTATAAGGATGATAACTTATCTGAAAGCACTAGAAATGCTACAAGCTAGAAACATTAGTACTTTGAGTTACAGAATTGACACCAAGCTATAATCAATTAAGAATAATTATTATAGAGCTAATGCTTTTTAAAAACCAAACATTCATTTCGAATTTGAACGTGTGATTTTCAGTGACTATTGAATCTGTCTGCTTTGCTTCTTTCAGTTCACCATCCACTGCTGCAAACATTACGATTATACTGATGTTTGGTACAGGTATAAAAGGAGTTTCAAAAACCCCTAGGCTGATTTACACAAAAGTTTAGAAAATGTGCTCAACAGTGAAACTTTCTTCCGTATTCTGGAAAACGGGTTCCATTTTGGAATAGCCAAATCATCTCCACTTGGGCCACACTGCCTTGCACAAAAGAAGTGCTTCATAAATATTTACAGTGACAAGACCCAAAATGTTGAACCCATGAGCCCTAGACAACTTTCATCTTAAATGTGTAAAATGGGTTAACCTGGGAGGGCTGTCTTCCTGAGGAGCGCTAAACTAAGGAGAAACCTCAAATCACTCTGTATTTGACCCAAACACCTCAAATGGCTTCCCAGTGTATTCTAGGGCACTTGCTTCTCAAATCTTCAACAAGCAAAGGAGTCACTTGGGATTCCTGCCTAGTGTAGGTTCTGATGCTGCAGGTCTGGGGTAGGGCTATGATTTTGCTTTTTGACAAGCTCCCAGTCGATGCTGATTGTTACGGTCTCCTAGTTTGCAGACCCTGCATTCTGAGTAGCAAGGCTGCAGAAAATAGGTGGCCTCGGCTGAATGCGGGGCACGCTGTTCCACGGCCAAGCCAGCTTGCCGGGATTCACCCCACCTCTGGATAGCTCTTCCCCATCTGTTATTTTCTTTTCACAGGTAGAAAAAACCCTGCTCCATGGATCTGAGGGTTTGGCACATGGGACTTTCTGTAGCAAGCTCCGAGTTAGACCCCTGCAGTGGTGGCACCCACTTGCAGTCTTAGCTACTACGAGGGGAACATTTACAGGACAAGACTCACCTCAATGAACAGGTATGTTTGACAACAAAGTCTTCAGCATTTGTTATTCATTTCCACTGCTGTTACCTCATTCAGGGACTCGTTATTGGTTGTTACATACACGTGAAGAGTCAAAAATGGCTCAAGGTAGACAATGTTGTAGAGAATCAAGAGCGCTTGGAGGCGCAGTGCTTCTTCACCTGGACTATCCAGTCCCAGAGGAGAAAGAAGAGAAAGCTCATGTCCCAGTTGAGACGGGTTGCAGAGTGAACCACGGTATCTTTAACTTTTCAAAATGGAAGACATTGAACATCACGTTGGCAACATGGTCTGTTAGAATACAGACATGGTCTGTTAGATGATAACTGGCTGGGCGTGGTGGCTCACACCTGCAATCCCAGCACTTTGGGAGGCTGAAGCGGGAGGGATTGCTTGAGGTCAGGAGTTCAAGACCGGCCTGGGCAACATGGTGAAACCCTGTCTGTACTGAAAATACAAATATTAGCAGGGCGTGGTGTTGGGCGCCTGTGGGCCCAGCTACTCAGGAGGCTCAGGCATGAGAATTGCTTGAACCCAGGAGGCAGAGGTTGCAGTGAGCCAAGATCGTGCCACTGCACTCCAGCCTGGGTGACCGAGTGAGACTCCCTCTCAAAAAAGAAAAAAAAAAAAAGAAGGTAATTAAGTGTTACAGGCTTTTATTGGACTGTGCGGGTGCATGTGCTCATGCACAGGTGCACGCCCACCGATTAAACCCGAGCGGGCAGGGCGCGGTGGCATACACTCATAATTCCAGGGCTTTCAGAAGCTGGGGCTGATGGATTGCCTCTAGAGCTCAAACCAGCCTGGGTAACATGGTGAAACCCTGTCTCTGCCAAAAAATACAAAAAGTAGCCAGGTGTGGTTGCGCGCGCCTGTAGTCCCGGCTACCATCAGCCCTCCAGGCTCCTTATGCAGTTCAGAGACAGGTGTTTGGAGGTTAGAAAGGCACCTGGTTTCAGGTGAATTTAAAAGGGAGCTATTCTGAGAATCTCCATCTCACAGGAGCTTCTTTCAGTGTGGCCAGGGCCCTCTAGGCGCTCACTGTCCTTTCCTCCATCTCCTCCCAGCCTCTCTGCACTTGCTGTCCTCCAGCCACTCCTTGCCATTTCTCCTCGAAGGCAAGCTCCTGCCTCAGGGCCTTTGCTCTTTCTGTCTTGCCCCACAAATAGCCCTGTTGCTCACTCCCTCATATCCTCTGGTCTCTGCTCCGATGCTGCCCTATCAGAGAGACTCACCTGACACAGCCACTCTCCCCCTTCCTTTGCTTTCAGAGCAGAGGCCCCTCCTGGCATCCTGCACATTTTAGCATTTGTTTCCTGTCTCTCCTCACTAGAATGCAAGCTGCAGGGGAATCCCTAGCGCCTGGTAAGTGCTCAGTGACCACTTTTTCAAGTGGTCACTGATTTAATAATATTAATAATATTTATGTAATAATATAATAATATTTAATAATATTTTTATTTATTTATTTAACAAATTTAATAATATTTCCATAATATTAAAATGTATTCTGAAAGGGAACAGCAGTGACTTTTCCTGTAATCTGCACTGGCCACGGGCTGCATGAGCATGTGCCAATACGTGTGTAACTGAGTCTCTCTGTGCCTCACTTTCCTCCTCTGGTAGATGGGAATTACAATAGTATCATCTCCACAAAGTTACGGAAATTAAATCACAGGTGGGGATTGTGCCTGGCAGGCAGCAAACACTTGGTATTAGCTCTCTGATATTAACTATTATTTTGCTATGGAGATGGGTGGGGACCATGTAAAACGCAAAGCTTCAGAAGTAGACAACAACCCTGTCCCTTGGGGGGTCACACCTAATGTGTCACAAGATGGGCTTTGGATCTTCCGGATCTGAGCCGCCTTTGGGAGGGTCCCCTGAGGGGAAGCTAGGCACTCCGGCTCGACATGATTGGCAAGGTCCTTATGCCAGTGCTAGCGCCCAGAAGGTGCAGGCAGTTCCAGCCGTTGCCACATATGGTGTCTAGATGACTGACCTGTCAGGGCAGTGTCTGGGGCACCAGGAGTTGCAGGAGAACCAGCTTTTAAAAACAGCATTGACGATAAAATAGCAAGTAACGACTAAAGTCTTCAGAACCCTTGTCTCAGAAGATTCTAGACTAGATCCGAAGGTTCTGAAATAATGACTCAAGATTTGTTGTCTTGCTTTAACTCATCCTGTTTCCACTTTCTTTACCAACTAGAAATGATTTGCCATGTAAGTACTTTTTCTCTACTGTCTAAACTGATGCAGGTTACTATATCCTGAAACAATCAGTCACATGTGTATTACTTTAAAATAAAAGCAAAGAATCCTTTCTTATTTTTGTAATCGATAAAATTCATACGTGTCTGACCAGATTCCCCTTGAGAATTGCTCTCAGAATTACTGTCCTGTCCTAAATGAAAACATAGGACAGGAAATGCACACACTGAAAAAAAGGATAAAAGGATCATTTACAAATTAGACGTTTTTTGTAAAACAGATCCACACTCTCCAGATTTCTTTACCTCATCAATTTTCCTAGAGTCCACAACTAGCCTATTTCACATCAAAAGAGTCTGTTCTTCTTTGGAAATGTGTAAGAGACTTAAATTGTTTGAATTTGAGCTCAAATCAAGTCTGGCCTTAATATTTATGTATGTATGTATCTATGTATGTATGAGACAGAGTCTCCCTCTGTCACCCAGGCTGGAGTGCAGTGACCCGATCTTGGCTCACTGCAACCTCCACCTCCTGGGTTCAAGAGATTCTCTTGCCTCAGCCTCCCTGAGTAGCTGGGACTACAGATAGGTGCCACCACGCCCAGCTAATTTTTTTTGTATTTTTAGTAGAGACAAGGTTTCACCATGTTGGCCAGGCTGGTCTCAGACTCTTGACCTCAGATGATCTGCCCGCCTCGGCCTCCCAAAGTGCTGGGATTACAGGCGTGAGCCACCATGCCTAGCCTTTAATACTGATTTCATTTGGTGCCACCCGAGTCCTCCCCAGCCTTGACTTGGCTCTGCTCCACCAGTCTTAGCCCTGTGCCTGCCCATCTAGAAGGTTCACATGCATAAGTTCAATGAACAACTGTGCAGAGAGCTGCAGCGGGAATGCCATTTCTCCATTGCACTACTTCCTCCTTTCTATTACCCCGTCCCCAACCACCCCAGGACCTATGGTCCACTCCCAGCCTCCTTTCCACCCTGAGAGCCCAGAGAGGGCCTCTAACCTACTCCCCAATCTGTAAGTAGGATCTCCACCTCCAGAAGCACCCGGGATTTCTCCTAGCCAACTTCACAGATGCACCCCTGGTATCCTGCTGCCCAGCACAAGTTCATGGCCTCACTCCCACACCTCCCAGTTTCGCTGATATGACCTCATTCTCAACTCAGGCTCAGGATTAAGTGAGGAAATATAAGGAAGATATTAGCACTATTCTCAAATCTTTCCCTCCCTCCACATAACTATAGACAACCAGAACCAAGCTCGGCAGAAGATACATGGAAGAAAAAAAGATTTGCGAATAATGTTGAGAACAAGAATACTTGCAGCTAATAGTGGCTTTTAAAAAAGAGATGGGAGGGCTGGGCACAGTGGCTCACGCCTGTAATCCCAGCACTTTGGGAGGCCGAGGTGGGCAGATCACCTGACATCAGGAGCTCAAGACCAGCCTGATCAACATGGTGAAACCCCGTCTCTACTAAAAATACAAAAATTAGCTGGGCGTGGTGGTGCATGACTGTAATCCCAGCCACTTGGGAGGCTGAGGCAGAGAATCGCTTGAAGGTAGAGGCTGCAATAAGCCAAGACTGCACCACTGCACTCCAGCGTGGGAGACAGCGTGAAACTCCATCTCAAAAAAAAAAAAAAAAAAAAAAACAAGAAAAGAAAAAAGAGAGAGATAGGGTCTCTCTATGTTGCTCAGGCTGGACTTCAACACCTGAGCTCAAGCAATCCTCCCTCCTCAGCATCCCAAGTAACTGGGAATATTGGCAGAAACCGCTCCATAAGGGTATAGCAGATTTTTTTTGGATTGCCCACTATGTGCTAGGCACTGATTATATATTTATCCTTTTACATATATTTACTGGTTTACATATAAGTAACTTCACATGTATTTGTATGTGTGTATATAGATGTATAGATACACACACGTCACATTATCTCAATAATGTCAGTTTGGCTCACCTAACCAGTTGAAGGTTTTAAGAACAAAAACTGAGGTTTCCGGAACAAGGAATTCTGCTTTAAGACATCGGCATCAAGTTTTGAGACCTGCCAGCCCCACCCAATCACACAGACTAATTCTTTGAAATGGATCTTTCGTTCATGTTACATATCTCTCACTGGATCTGTTTCTCTGGAGAACCCGGATAGACACAGGGTACAATTAGATGGGCAGGAAGTTAACCTAAGCTGTAGAAAGCCACTTTTGTTTGTTTTTCAAGGCAAGGTATCTCTCTGTTCCCCAGGCTGGAGTGCGGTGGCCTGATCAGGTCACTGCTGCCTCAAACTCTTGGGCTCAAGAAATTCTCCTGCCTCAGCCTTCTGAGTAGTTAAGACTACCATGGCAGCTGGGCGCGGTGGCTCACACCTGTAATCCCAGCATTTTGGGAGGCCGAGGCGGGTGGATTACCTGAGGTCAGGAGTTCAAGACCCACCTAGCCAACATGGTGAAACCCCATCTCTACTAAAAATACAAAAATTAGCCGGGTGTAGTGGCAGATGCCTGTAATCCCAGCTACTCGGGAGGCTGAGCCCAGGAGAAGGAGGTTGCAGTGAGCCGAGATTTAAAAAAAAAAAAAAAAAAGACTATCATGGCTGCCTAATTTGTATAATTTGACCCTTTGTAGACACTGGGTCTCACTATGTTGCCCAGGCTGCTCTTTAACTGCTGGCCTCAAGTGATCCTCCTGCCTTGGCCTCCCAGAGTGCTGGAATTACAGGTGTAAGTCTCTGCTCCCGGCCATAAGGCTGATAAGCCAGCTGGGTAAAAGCAAGCACGCAGTAGTAGACAGACAAGGCTAGGTGGATAAAACCAGGGAGATGATGCAGGGAGAGTAAAGCCATGGGGATTAAGCCAACTAGACTGAGGCTGGCGTAAGGCCATGGGGTTAAAATTAGATGGCTGAGGCCACAGGGATAAGGGTAGAAAATTAAGGGCAACTGGGTAAGGCCATAAGATTATGACCAGGTGAGTAATGCCAGGAGATCAATAAGACCAGGTGGCTTAGCCCAGGAAAGTAAGGCCAGGGAGAGGCTAGGGGCGTAGGGAAAGGGGACAAGGCCAAAGAGTTATAGCCAGATTGGTAGACAAGATGGTTAAGGCTGTGAGGTTAAGACCAGCTGAGTAACACTAGGTAATTCACATCTGGTGAGTAAGGACAAGAGGTTAGGGTCAGGTGTGCAAATCCAGGAGGCCAAGGCAAAGGGCACAGGTCATGAGATTAATGCTGGGCGTCCAAGGCCAGGCTGTAAAGGTCTGGAGGTAGGCCAGTTGGGTTAAGGGTAAGAAGAGAAGGCAAAGGAGCTAAGGCCAAGTGGGTACGACCAAGCGGGTATGGGCAGGTGGGTAAGGCCAGTTAGTTAAGGCCAGGAGAGTAAGGCTGCTGGGTGGGTAAGGATAGGGGAATGCCAGAGGCCTACACCAAGAATGATAAACACCGTGGGTTAAGGGCTACGGGGGATGGCCAGGGTGGCAGCGAATGACATTACAGCCATGTAGTTATGGGCAGGGAGATGAATCCAGGTGGGTAAGACTAGAATGTTATGGCCAGGCATGAAGGCAGGTGGCTAAGGCATGATGGGTTAGACTACTTGGGAAATCTAGGAGGGTGATCCTCATTTGTACAGACATGATATCAAGGCCAGTAGCAACCGGTCAAGTAGGTAGGGCTGGTGGGGTTAGGGAAGGCCAGGGGCGTAAAGTAAGTTGGGTAATACAAGATGGGTAAGGCCAAGATGGGTAAGATGGGTAAGGCTACAGAGTATGAACATGAGATTAAAGCAAGGTGAGTATGGGCTCATAGATAAGGCCTGGTTGGTAACATTAGGTAGTCAAGCCACATATGTAAGGCCATGTGGGTAAGCCAGGTGTGTAAAACCAGAATTTAAATTCAGGTGCATAAAGGTAACAAATTAACACCAGCTGGCTAAGGCCAGCAGGATAAGGCCAGAAAATTAAGACGAGGTGGGTAAGTCAACTGACAACAGCCAATAGGCTAATACCAGGTGGGTGAGACAGTTAAGGTACGGAGGTTAAAATGTCAAGCTAAGTCCAGTAGCCCATGTCCAGATAATAATGTCCAAGGGGTAACCCTAGGGGCTAATGCTAAAGGGTCAGGACGGGACCACAAGGCTAGGAGATTGAGCTCAAGTGGGTAAGCCAAGTGGGCAGGCCAGAGGTATAAGCAATGTGTGGAAGGCTGGTAGATTAAAAATAGGTCAGTATGGCCAGGAGGTTAATAAGGCAAGGTGCATACGTTCAGTTAAATAAGGCAGAGGGTAGGTATAGGGAGAAATGCTGTCAGGGTGAGGCCATGAGGGTAAGGCCAGGAAGACATGGCCAGAGGTTCAGGCCATGAGGTTACTGCCACATGGGAAGGCCAGGGACATAAGGACGGGTGGGTAGTGACAGAAAATTAAGCCTAGGTGGGTGAGGCCAGGTGTGTTAGCTAGGTATGTAAACAAAGTGGGTGAGGCCAGAAGATTAATAAGGCCAGTTGGATAGGTCCAAACAAATAAGGTCAGGGGGGAAGACCTGTGGGTTAAGGCTAGAAGTGTAAGGCCAGTGACAAAATACCAGTACGTATGTCAACAAGACTGAGCCCAGGTGGATAAGGCCAGGTAGGTAAGGCCAGGTGGGTAAGATTGGGTGGTTAAGGCCAGCAGATTAAGGTCAGGTGAATAAAAAGTAGTGACTAACTCAGGTGGATATGTCAGGTGGGGAGGGCCTTTAGGTTAAGACCGGGTAAAATGAGGGAGCTCATAAGTCCAGGCATAGAGAACTCAGTGGGTAAAGCCAGAAGCTTAGGGCTAGGTGGGTACGGGGTTGGGGTAAAGAGTAGGAAAGTCAGCCGAGTGCGGTGGCTCACGCCTGTAATCCCAGCACTTTGGCAGGCCGAGGCGGGCAGATCACCTGAGGTTGGGAGTTGGGGACCAGCCTGACGCACTCCATCTCTACTAAAAATACAAAATTAGCTGGGCGTGGTGGCGCATGCCTGTAATCCCAGCTACTAGGGAGGCTGAGGGAGGAGAATCACTTGAAACCAGGAGGTGGAAGTTGTGGTGAGCTGAGATTGTGCCATTGCACTCTAGCCTGGGCAACAAGAGTGAAACTCCATCTCACGAGAAAAAAAAAAAAAGAGAGAGTAGGAAAGTAAGGCAGAAGATGGTGGTAGGGGATCCAGGGATGTAGTCAAGGGCAGGGGCATAAGGCCTGATACATGAGAACAAGAGGTTATGGGCAGATGGCTAAGCCCATTTACTTAAGGCCAGGAAGTTGAGACCAAGGTGGATAAGGCCATAAAATCAATAAGGGCAAGTTGGCTAACTCAGGAGGTAAAGTCCAGGCGGTAAGTCCAGGTTGGTAAATCCAGGTGGACATATCCACGTAGGTGAAACAAAAAAGGTACAGCCATGAAGCTGAGTCCCTGGGGTTTAGCGCAGAATAAAGTCACAGGGATAGACCATTACATTAAGGACAGATGGATAAAACCAGGTTAGGCCAGGACATTAGTAATGTGTGAGGCCAGGTTGATGAAACCAATATTGAAGGCCAGGTGGTAAAAACCATGAAGACAGTATCTGATGAGTAAGGCCTGGAGATTGTCAAGGCAGAAACATAAAGACCCAGTGCTAAAGCCAGAGTTCAATGCAAGGATATTAACATCAAAAGGTTAATGCAGGAAGCAAGCCCGGTTCCCTAATGCTAGCTATGTGATGCTAGGTAGCTAGCACTAGGTGTGTACATCTTCCTGGGGAAGGCTAGGAAGTCCCATCCAGGACATTAACGGAAAGATGGAAAGGCCAGTTTCATAAATCCAGGTAAGTAGGGACAGGTGCATAAAGACAGGAGTATAAGAATAGATGGGTAAGGCCAAGGAAGTAAGGCCAGGGGGCTAAGGACTAGTAGCTAAGGCCATGTAGATAAGGCCATGTGGTAAGAACAATTGGTAAAAGCCAGTAAACTAAGGCCAGGGGTAAATCTAGAGGATAATGAGACCAGCTTGAGGCCAGTAGCACTAAAATAGAAAAGACCAGAAAGTGAGATGAATTATGAATGGTAACTGGAAGGTTTTGAAGGTAAGATCAGTTGGGTACTACTGGTTGGTTAAGAGATGACCTTAACCACCAGTGGGGTATGGACAGGTGGGTAAGGCAGGTGCATAAGACCAGGGGATTCATACTGAATGCAAAAGGCCAGGAGGTTTTTAAGGCAGGTGGTTAACTATAAGTTGGCAAAACCATGAGGTAAAGACTGGGTCAGGAAGCCAAGTGATTGAAAAGCCTGGGTGTGTAATGCCAGTAAGTGAAGGCCTCCCTAAATGTAGGTAGGTAGATAGCTCCACCTGGGTAATAGTAAGAGGCTAAAGTTAGGCAGATTAGTTCAGGAGGTTAAGGCCATGTGAGTTAGAACAAAAGGTTAAGGCCAGGTGGGAATGCCAGGTTAGTAAACTATATCGGTCATCTAGGTGGGTAAGGCCATAAAGTTAATGCCAGGAGAGTAAGTCCAGGTGGCTAATGGGGGGGTGTCTAAGTCTGGGGGAGGGTAAGGGAGCAGTGGTAAATCCGGGGAATAAGGGCAAGAGGGATAAGTCCAGGGAAGTAAACCTAGGGAGGCAAATCCAGTGGTTTAAGTCCTGGTCAATAAAACCAGAAGGCTAAGGACAGTTGTGTAAACCAAGTGTGAAGGCCATGTGGGTCATGTATGGTTAGTAAGACTAGGTGGGAAAGCTGGGTGGCTAATCCAGGTTGTTAAGGTCATGAGGTTAAGGCCCATAGGTTTAGGCCAGGTGAGAAAAGCTAATGGGGCATGGCCAGGGCTGTAAAATAACGTGGGCAAGGCCAGGGCGTAACGGCAGTGGAGTAAGGCCTCATGGGCAAGATCATGTGGGTCTTGACCAGCGATTGAGGCCAGCAAATTGAAGCTAGATGGGTAAGAACAGGTGGATAATGGTGGGCGGGAAATTCTGGCCAGGTGTGTAGGGGCAGAACTTTTAGGCCATGAAATTAAGACTCAGTGAGTATGGCCGGATGGTTAATAAAGCCAGATAGATAATGCCAGGGTTCGTAATACCATAAGGATAAGATGACGTGATGAAGCCAGTGAGCTTAATAAGTTCTGCTGAGTGCAGTCAGGTTGTTAAAACCAAGTGTTTAGGCCAGATGTGGTGGCTCACGCCTGTAATCCCAGCACTTTGGGAGGCTGAGGTGGGTGGATCATGTGAGGTCAGGAGTTCGAGACAAGCCTGACCAACATGAAGAAACCCTGTCTCTACTAAAAATACAAAGTTAGCCGGGCGTGGTGGCACATGCCTGTAAATCCCAGCTACTCAGGAGGCTGATGCAGGAGAATCGCTTGAACCTGGGAGGCAGAGGTTGTGGGGAGGCGGAGGTTGTGGTGAGCCGAGATCGTGCCATTGCACTCCAGCCTAGGCAACAAGAGCGAAACTCCATCTCAAAACAAACAACAACAACAACAACAACAACAAAAAAAAAACCAAGTGTTTAAATCCAGCTGAATAAGAGACTATTCCCACACTGGGAAATCAACAGAAGAAACACCCTATAGGATTAAGGGCAAGTCACCAAATCAGACAAATGACGAGTCAAGGCTAATGCTAGGTAGGTAAGACAGTGCAGGGAAGGTGAGGAGGTGAAGGCCAGCTGAATGAAACCAGTTGGTCAATACTAGAAGGTTATAAGGCCAGCAGATTAACCCAAGCTGGCCGAGGCCAAGCAGGTGAAGAGCGCAGGTGAGTATGGCCCTCAGGTTAATAAGGTCAGGTGGGGAAGGCCTACTGGGTAAGGCCAGGTAAATAAGGCCATGTGGGAATGCCACTGGGTGAAGGCCAGGAAAGGAAAGCCAGGGGTTGGGACAGAGGATATGACACCAGGTTAAGGCCGGTAGAGCTGGGACAGTTGAAGAAGGAAGAATTGAACATTGAGGTTAATTGTTAAGGCAAATTAATGGGTAAGGTAAGGCTTAGGTAAGTGGGTAAGGCTGAGGAGATAAGATCAGTTGGGTGATTCGGGTTGGTCAGGACAGGACATTAACGCCAGTAGGGTAAGGTCAGGTGGGTATGCTAGGTGCATAAGGCCAGGAGGTTCATAAGGCAGGTGGGAAAATCTAAGTTAGCAAAACCATGAGGTTAAGATTGGTTAGGAAGCTAAGCAATTGAAAAGGCTGGGTGGCTAAAGCCAGTAAGTTAAGGCCTCCCTGAATAGAGCTAGGTGGCTAACTCCACCTGGATAATGCTAAGAAGTTGAAGCTAGGCAGATTAGGCCAGGAAGTTAAGGCCATGTGAGTAAAACCAAAAGCTTAAAGCAAGGTACGAAGGCCAGGTTGGTAAGGCCATGAGGTTAAGGCCAGGTGGGTAATGCAAGCTGTCAAAATCTGGGGATGGGGTCATGCAGTTGGGGGTAAATCTAGGGAGTCAAAGCAGGGGGATGATAAGACCAGGGAAGTAAACCTAGGGAGGTAAATCCAGGGAGTTAAGTCCTGGTAGGTAAAACCAGAAGGCTAAGGACAGTTGTGTTAACCAAGTGTGGAGCCCATGTAGGTCACGTATGGTTGGTAAGACTAGGTGAGAAAACTATGTGGCTAGTCCAAGTTATTAGGGCCATGAGATTAAGACCCATAGGGTTAGGCCAGGTGAGGAAGGCTAATGGGATCTGGCCAGGGATGTAAAATGTGGTGGATAAAGCCAGGGAGTAAGTAAGGCAGCTGAGTATGGCCTCATGGGCAAGATCACAAGATCGCAAGATCTTGACCAGAGATTGAGGACAGGAAATTAAAGCCAGGTGGGTAAGAACAGGTGGATGATGGTGAGCGGGAAGTTGTGGCCAGGTGGGTAAGGGAAGGACTTTTTGGCTAGGAAATTAAGACTTGGTGAGTATGGCCAGGAGGTTAATAAAGACAGATAATGCCAGGTTCGTAAGACCATGAGGATAAGATAAAATGATGAAGGCAATGAACTTAATAAGTTCTGCTGAGCGCAGTCAGGTTGTTAAAACCAGGTGTTTAAAACCAGCCAAATAAAAACACTTTTCTTGGGCTGGGAAATCAATGAGGGAAATACCCAGTAGGATTAAGGGCAATTCTCCTAGCCAGACAAATGATGACCCAAGGCTAACACTAGGTAGGTAAGACAGTGCGGGGAAGGCAAGGAGGTGAAGGCCAGCTGAATAAAACCAGGTGGTCAACACCAGAAGGGTAGGAGGCCAACAGATCAAGTCATACTGGCTGAGGCCAAGAGGGAAAAGAGGGCAGGTGAGTATGGCCCTAAGGTTAATAAGGTCAGGTGGGGAAGGCCTAGTGGGTAAGGCCAGATAAATAAGGCCACATGGGAAGGTCAATAGGTGAAGTCTGGAAAAGTAAGGCCAAGGGTCAGGACTAGGCATAATGCCACCAGGTTAAGGCCAGTAGGGCTGGGAGATGTCAGTAAGACCAGAAGTTGGGACTAATTGTGAAGGCCAAATGGGTAAGGTTGGGTAGATAAAATCAGTTGGGTGAATCGGGTTGCTAAGGACATGAGGTTAAGGCCAGTAGGGTACGGCCAGGTGGGGAAACCAGGTGCATAAGGCCAGCAGATTAATGCTGAATGAGTAAGCTCAGGAGGTTAATAAGGCAGGTGGGTAAACTTATTTTGGCAAAACCATGATGTTAACACCGAGTCAGGAAGCCAAGTGATTGAAAAAGCCAGGTGGGTAAAGCCAGTAAAATTAAGGCCATTGAGTACAGCTAGGTGGATAACTCCAACTGGGTAAGGCTGAGAAGTTAACGCTGGGCAGATTAGGTGAGGAAGTTGAGGCCATGTGACTAAGAATGAAAGGCTAACGCCAGGTGAGAAGGCCAGGTTGGTAAGCTATTGAGACCATGAGGTTAAGGCCAGATGGGGAAGTCCAAATGGGAAATGTAAGGTGTATCAAGTCTGGGTTTGGGGGAAAATCTTGGTAATAAGGGCAGGGAAATAAGTCCAGGGGAGGAAACCTAGGGAGGTACGTTTAGAAAAATACGACCGGGGGCTAAGCCCTGGTAAATCAAACTAGAAGGTTAAGGACAGTTGTGTAAACTAAGCATGAAACCCATGATGAGTAAGACTAGGTGGGAAAACTACGCAGGTAATCCAGGTTGCTGAGACTATGAGGTTAAGGCCCATAGGTTTAGGCCAGGTGTGGAAAGCTAATGGGTTCTGGCAAGGGTGATAAAATGAAGTGGGTAAGGCCAGGGAGTAAAGAAAGGGTAGTAAGGCACCATGGGCAAGACCAGGTAGGTCTTGACAGCAGACTGAAGCCACCAAATTAAAACCAGGTGGGTAAGAACAGGTGGATAATGGCGAGAAGTTATGGCCGGGTAGATAAGGCCAAGACCGTTAGTTAGGCCAGGAAATTAAGCCTGGGTCAGTAAGGCCAGGAGTTTCATAGGGCCGCATGGATGAAGGTTGTTTAATAATGCCATGAGGGTAAGGTAATTAAGGCAATGAGGTTAATAGAGTCTGGTGAGTAAGGCCAGATCGTTAAAACCAGGCACTTAAATTTAGCCAAAGAAAAGATTATTCGGGTAACATCAGGCCAGTAAATCCAATGGGAAAATT
Organism: Theropithecus gelada; assembly: GCF_003255815.1. Lineage (NCBI taxonomy): Eukaryota > Metazoa > Chordata > Mammalia > Primates > Cercopithecidae > Theropithecus > Theropithecus gelada. Next base: position 205,138,641 of record NC_037668.1, on the reverse strand, counting down.
CCCAGTAGGATTAATGCTAAGTTGCCAAGCCAGCTAAATAATGACAGGAAACTAATACTAGGTGGGCAAGACAGTGCGGGGAAGGCGAGGAGGTGAAGGCCAGCTGAATCAAACCATGTAGTCAACACCAGATGGGTACGAGGCCAGCAGATTATGTCACGTTATGCTGGCTTAGGCCAGGCAGGTGAATATGGCAGGTGAGTCTGGCTGTCAGGTTGATAATGTCGGTTGCAGAAGGCCTACTGGGTGAGGCCAGTAGTTGAACAAGACCAAGTGGGTAAGGCCAAGAAAATACAGCCATGTGGGAAGACCAATAGGTGAAGACCAGGAAAGTAAAGCCAGGGGCTGGGACAGCAGATAATGACACTAGGTTAAGACCAGTAGGGCTGGGACAGCTAAGTAAGACTAGAAGGTTGAGACTAATTGTGAAGGCCAATTGCTTAAGGCCAAGTAGGTAAAATCAGTTGGGGTAACTCTGGTTGGTAAGGACCAGAGTTAAAGCCAGAAGGGTAAGGCCAGGTGGGTAAGCCTGGTGCATAAGGCCAGGGGATTAATACTGAGTGAGTGAGGCCAGGAGGTTCATAAGGCAGGTGGGTAAATCTAAGTTGGCAAAACCGTAAGGTTAAGGCTGGGTCAGGAAGCCAAGCTATTTAAAAGGCCAGATGGGTAAGGCCAGTAAGTTAAGGCCTCCCTGAATACAACCAGGTGGCTGAATTTAAGTGGGTAAAGCTGAGTTTAAAGCTAGACACCTTACACCATAAGGTTAAGGCCATGTGAGTGAGAATGGAACATTAAGGCCAGGTAGGAAGGCCAGGGAGGTAAGCTAAGTTGGTAATCCTGGATGGTAAGGCCATGAGGTTAAGGCCAAATGGGCAAATCCAGATGGGTAATGCAAGGTGTCTACACACAGGGGGGGATATCTGAGGAGTAAGTAAAGGGGGATAAATCTAGGGGAGTGAACCTAGGGAGATAAATCCAGGGGGTTAAGTCCTGGTATATATAACCAGAAGGTTAAGAACAGTTGTGTAAACCAAGTATGAAGTCCACGTGGGTCATGTATGCTCAGTAAGACCAGGTGGGAAAACTAGTTCCTTACTCCAGGTTGTTAAGTACATAAGGAAAAGGCCAACAGGATTAGCCCAGGAGGCTAAGAATACTGGGGTCTGGCCATTCCAGAAAAATGAGGTGGGTGAGGCCAGGGAATATCGACAGGGGAGTAAGGCCTCATCAGTAAGATCAGGTGGGTACTGACGGGCGATTGAGGACAGCAAATTAAATTGAGGACAGCCAGGTAGTTAAGAACAGGTGGATAAGGGTGGGAAGTTATGGCCAGGTGGGTAAGGATGGGTTTCTTAGGTCAGGAAATTAAGACTGGGTGAGCACGTTCATGAGTATTTAGTAAGGCCAGACGGATAAAGCCAGATTCATAATACCATGAGGATAAGATAAGGTGATTAAGACAATGAGATTAATAAGGTCTGGTGAGTACAACCAGGTTATTAAAACCAGGTGTTAAAACCCAGCTGAATAACAAACCATTTGGTTAACACTAGGCCCGTAAATCAACAGGGAAACACCCAGGCCTTAGGAAGAAGCCCGAGTTGGTAAGCCAGGTAAATAACGACAGGAGGCTAATTTCTGGTTGGAGAACACAGTGAGGAGAAGGGAAGAAGTGATGGCCAGCTTAATACAGCTATCTTGTTAACACCTTATGGATACAAGGCCAGCAGATTAAGTCATGCTTGGTGAGGCCAGGCAGGTGACTAAGGCAGGTGAGCATGGCCATAAGTTTAATTAGCCCAGGTGGTTAAGGCCTAGTGAGTAAAGCAAGGAGGTCAATGAGACCAAGTGGTTAAGGCCATGTGGTAAGGCCAATAGGTGAAAGCTAGGAAAGTACAGCCAGGGGTAGCCAGAGGATAATAGATAATGACACGATGTTAAACCACGTAGGGCTAGGACAGGTGAGTAATATCAGAAGGTTGAGACTAATTATGAAGACCAACTGTGTCAGGCTGGGTTGGTAAGTCCAGTTGGCTAATTCTGGTAGGCAAAGCCATGACATTAACTCCAGTAGGGTAAGGCCAGATGGGTAAGCCAAGTGCATGAGGCCTGGGGATTAACACTGAGTCAGTAAGACCAGGAGGTTAACAAGGCAGGTGGGTAAATCTAGGTTAAGACCAAGTCCAGAAGCCAAGGAATTTAAAAGTCCAGGTGGATTAGGCCAGCAGTTTAAGGCCTACTGGATAAAGCTAGGTGGTAACTCCAATTATGTAATGCTAAGAAGTTGAAGCTAGGTAGTTCAGGCAAGGGGATGAAGGCCGTGTGACTAAGAACGGAAGTTTAACACTAGGTGGCAAGTCCAGGTAGAAAATCTAAGTTGGTAATCCAGGTTGGTAAGGCTGTGAGATTAGGACTAGTTGGGTAAGTCCAAATGGGTAATGCAAGGTGTCTCAGTCATAGGAGGATAGCAGGGGAAATCTAGGGAATAAGGGCAGGGCTAAGTTTAAAAGGGAATACACCTGGAAAGGTAAATCCAGGGGCCTTATGCCAAGGGGGTGAGACCAGGTATATAAAACCAGAAAGTTAAGGACCACTGTGTAATCCAATTGTGAAGGCCATGTGGGTTACATATGGTCGGTAAGATCAGATGGCAACACTAGGTGGCTACTCCAGGTTTTTAAGGCCATGCGGTTAATGCAAATAGGGTTAGGCCAGGTGAGGAAGGCTAATAGGTTCTGGCCAGGGAGGTAAAATGATGTGAGTAAGGCCAGGTATGTCAGGCCAGAAAATTAAGATTGAGTGAGTAAGGCTAGGCGTTTCTTTAATAAGTCCAGATGGATTAAGCCAGATTGGTAATACCATGAGGATGATTGAGACAGTAAGGTTAATATGGTCTGGTGAGGAAGGGCAGGTTTTGAAAACACGTTGTTTAAATCCAGATGAACAAAAAAACTTATTAAGTTAACACTAGGCTGGTAAATCAATAAGGAAACCCCTAGGAGGATTAAGGCCAAGTCTGCAAGCTACCTCAATTATGACAGGAGGCTAATACCACACGGGCAGGACACTGAGGGTAAGGTGAGGAGCTGAAAGCCAGCTGGATAAAGCTAGGTAGTTAACACAAGATGAGTATAACACGAGCAAATTAAGTCATGCTTGGTGAGGCCAGGCAGGTGAATATGGGTATAAGTCTAGTAAGGCCAGGTGGCTAACACCTAGCAGGTAAATCCAGGAGGTTTAAATGGCCAAGTGCATAAAGTCAGTTGGATAAGGTCATGTGGTCAGGCCAAAAGGTGAAGGTCAGGAAAGTATGACGTGGGGCAAGGACAGAAGATAATGCCACTAGATTAAGGCCAGTAGAGCCAGGACAGGTGACTAAAACCAGAAGGTTGAGACAAATTGTGAAGGCCAACAGAGTAATGGTGGGTAAGCAAGATCAGCTCAGTAATTCTGGTTGGTAAAACCATGAGGTTAATACCAATAGGGTCAGTTGTATAAGTCAGGTGCATAAGGTCATAGGAGTAATACTGGATGAATAAGGCCAGGAGGTTAATGAGGCAGGTGGGTAGATCTAGGTTAGGACCAAGGTAATGTAAGACCACATCAGGAAGCCAAGGAATTTAAAAGGCCAGGTGATTAGCACTACCCAATTGGAGTTATCAACCCACTTTTAATCAGCAGGCCAGTGGGTTGAAGCCTACGGATTAAAGGTGAGTTGATAACTCCAACTGGGTAGTGCTAAGAGGTTAAAACTAAGCAGTTGAGGCCAGGAGGATGTCCACGTGTGTAAGAATGGAAGGATAAGGCCAGGTGGGAAGGCCAGGTTGGTAAAATCAACTGGTAATCCAGGTTGGTAAAGTCATGAGTTTAAGGCCAGTTGGGCAACTCCAGATGGGTTAAGAAAGGTGTCTGTCTGGGGAGGGGAAATCTAGAGAATAATGGAAGGGGGATAAGTCCAGAGGAATCAACCTTGGGAGATAAATCCAGTGGGGTAAGGTGTGGGGATTAAGGCCTGTAGATAAAACCAGAAGGTTAAGGACATTTGGGTAACCAAGTATAAAGGCCATGTGGGTCATGTATGGGAAGACTAAGTAGGAAAACTAGGTGGCTAATCCAGGTTGTTAGGACCACGAGGTTAAGGCTCATAGGGGAAGGCCAGGTGAGGAAGGCTAATGGGGTCTGCCCCGTGCAGTGAAATCAGGCGGGTAAGGCCAGGGTGTAAGGCCTCATGGGTAAGATCAGTGGGATACTGACCAGAGAATGAGGCCAGCAAATTAAATAACTGCTTATAAACAGGTTGTTAATGGAAGGATGTTATGGCCAGGTTGGTAAGCTCAGTTCTTTTAGGCCACAAAATTAAGACTGGGTAAGGCCAGGAGTTTCATAAGGCCAGGTAAAGTCAGATTAGTAATACTATGAGGACAAGATCAGGTGATTAAGGCCATCAAGTTAATAACATCTGGTGAGTAAGTCCAGGTTGTTAAAACCAGTGTTTAAATCCAGCTGAATGAAAAATTACTTGGTTAACACACACCAGGCTGGCAAATCAATGGGGAAAATTCTGGGAGGATCAAGGCCAAGTGGGTAAGCCAGCTAATTGACAGAAGGCTAATTATACATGAGTGGGACACAGAGGGTACTGTTTGGAGGTGAAGTCTCACTGAGTCAAGGTAGTTGGTTAACACCAGATGGGTACAAGGCCAGAGGATTAAGTCATGCTAGGTGAGGCCAGGTGGGTGAGTACGGTCATATGTTTAATAAGGCCACATGGGTAAGGCCTAGTGGGTTGGGCCGGAAGGTGAATAACGCCAAGTGGTTAAGGCCAAGTAGATAAGGCCAGGAAGTGCAGGCCAGCTCTATATAGTTACGTGGTGAACATCAGGTGTGTAAGTTGAAGAGGTTAAGGTAGGTGGGTAACATTCTGTTTGTAAGGACAGGAGATTAAAGCCAAAAGATTAAGGCCACATAAGTAAGGCCAGAGGTTAAGGCCAGGAATCGATAGTGTGTTAGACTAGAATGTTAAAGGACAGCTGTGAAGGCTCAGTGTATAAGGCTGGGAGGGTCAAACCAGATGGTTAAAATCAGGTGAATAGTATCAGCGGTTTGAGGCCAAGTGGGGATGCCTGAGAAGTTAAGGCCAGGTGGGCAATGCCAGAAAATTAATGTCGGTGGGTATGTCCCTGAAGTTGAGTTTTTGGCCAGGTCTGAGCCATACCGGGGTTCCACATTCAATAATTGTAGTATCCCTCGCTTATCTGCAGTTTTGCTTTTTATGGTTTCAGTTTCACATGCCTGAGTGTCTCTAAAAATATTCAGTGGAAAATTCCAGAAGTAAACAATTCATAACTTTGAAATTGCAGGCAATTCTGAGTAGCATAATGAAATCTTATACCATTCCTAGCTCTCCTGCTCTGTTCTGGCAGGGATATCAATTACCCATTTGTCCAGCATTGCTGGACAAAGATTGATGTGTTCGAGTAACCTTTATTTAGTTTAATAATGGCCCCGGGCCAGGCATGATGGCGTTAGTCTGTATTCCCAGCACTTTAGGAGGCCAAAATGAGCCTAGGATCACTTGGAACATAGGAGTTTGAGACCAGCCTGGGCAACATAGTGTGAGCCCATCTCTACAAAAAATTGTTTTTAAAAATTAGCCAGGTTGGGCGCGGTGGCTCACAGCTATAATCCCAGCACTAAGGGAGGCAGAGGTGGGTGGATCACAAGGTCAGGAGTTAAGACCATCCTGGCCAATATGGTGAAACCCCATCTCTACTAAAAAATACAAAAATCAGCCAGGTGTGGTGCTGCGTGCCTGTAGTCCCAGCTACTCAGGAGGCTAAGGCAGGAGAATTGCTTGAACCCGGGAGGCAGAGGTTGCGATGAGCCAAGACCACGCCACTGCGCTCTAACCTGGGCGACAGAGTGAGGCTCTGTCTCAAAAAAAAAAAAAAAAAAAATTAGCCAGGCATGATGGAGCATGCCTCTGGCCCCAGCTACCTTGAGGCTTAGGTGGGAATATTGCTTGAGCCTGGGAGATCAAGGCTGCAGTGAGCCATGATTATGCCACTGCATTCCAGCCTGAGAGACAGAATGAGATTCTGCCTCATAAATAGATAAATAATGCCTCAAAGTAAATGAGTAGTGACCCTGGCGTATTTTCCTAATTGTTCTACTTCACTCTTGTTGATCTGTCACTGTACTTAATTTCGTAATTAACCTTGAACATAGGTATATATGTGTAGAAAAAAAGCAGTATATGTAGAGGTCAGTATTAGCTGTGGTTTCAGGCATCATCCGGGGTCTTGGAACACATCTCGGGGCATGAGAGGGGATACTGCACAGTGTGAGGGGATCGGCTCCTCATCTGCAGCTTCCTCTACTTCTCATGAGGATGCCGCCTGTCTCTGAACACTGGTCTGGGTGAGTCTCTGTGAAGCTCTTAGTGCAGCACATGGAAGGCCACTATTTTTTTTTTTTTTAAGACAGCCTTTGGGAGGCCAAGGTGGGTAGATCACCTGAGGTCAGGAGATTGAGACCAGCCTGGCCAACATGGCAAAACCCCGTCTCTACTAAAAATACAAAACACTCATGCCTGTAAACTTTGGGAGGCTGAGGTGGGCAGATCACCTGAGGTCGGGAGTTCGAGAGCAGCCTGAACAACATGGAGAAACCCCGTCTCTAATAAAAATACCAAAAAATCAGCCGGGTGTGGTGGCGCATGCCTGTAATCCCAGCTACTCAGGATGCTAAGACAGGAGAATTGCTTGAATCTGGGAGGTGAAGGTTGCAGTGAGCTGAGATTGTACCATTGTACTCCAGCCTGGGCAACAAGAGCGAAAATGAGGTACAGTCACCCAATCCATAATCCAAAACCTAACACTTGCTCGTTATTCATTACTCACCAAAGTCCCCCTTTAAAAAAAAACCCACTCACCAATGTCCCCCTTTAAAAAAAACCCACTATCTCCCAATATCAGCTCCACTTCATTCCCAGGATGGAGCCCAACAGAGCAGCAAATGTATAGAGACCCCAAGCTTTCATTCCTACCCGAAGAATGGAACAACAGCACCACCCCTAATTACAGTGTAGTATGTTAATTTTTAAACTCTCCACATGGGGCCGGGCGTGGTGGCTCTCGTGTGTAATCCCAGCACTATGGGAGGCCGAGGCAGGCAGATCACCTGAGGTTAGTAGTTCGAGCCCAGCCTGACCAACATGGTGAAACCCCATCTCTACTAAAAATACAAAAATGAGCCAGGCGTGGTGGCAGGTGCCTGTAATCCCAGCTACTCAGGAGGCTGAGGCAGGGGAAATGCTTGAACCTGGGAGGCAGAGATTGCAGTGAGCCAAGATCGTACCATTGCACTCCAGCCTGGGTGACAAGAAGGAGACTCCATCTCAAAAAATAAAAAAATAAACTCTTTTCACAGGCTGGCCAACCATCTGGGTTTGCAGGAGACTAAGAATGGCTCTTAGGATGACAACTTCCAAGGCTCAAGCCAGACAAGTCTTGGGCTAGCTATAAAATGCCAGCTGGTCAAGGGGAGCTGTTAATAGTACCAGCATCCTGGATCTGTCCACTAAGCAAGTGTCAGCATGAACATTATTTACAAGGGGCATATACCCTCTTGCTGGGAACAGTCTTCTACCTAAGTTCCCGCATCCTGAACCAAAACCCTCTCAGCATCCAAATCCCTGCTCTCACAGGCAAGGGGCAAACAGGGAAGATCACACTGTGTGATTGTACTTGTTCTTGTCTCAAAAAAAAAAAATTGCCTCTACCGCGCCCCTGACAATCCTGTGTGAGCCTCATGGAATCCGAGGCCCTGGCTTGTATCCTCCCATGTCCTGTCCTATGTGAGTCTGGTTCTCCACTGTCACTTTAGACATTAAGACGGTCCAAGTTCATCCAACAACTTAATCGATGAACACAATTATCAATACAAGAATATACACCCGATTATAGCCTCATTATAATTTAATTTTGTCAGCCTTAGAGGTTAATGTTTAGTTAATCATACAACCACAAATATGGACTTGAAAAAAATTATTGGTTGCAGCATCTGAAACATGCCATTCACAGGCGTCTTTCTTCCTTACATCTTGTAGCACATAGGCTATCACCTACAAGAACTTGATAATGACCATCAAAACACAAATTGTTACATTTTTTAAATGTGTTGTTGAAATTCCTATTATTTTAAAGATAAGTGCTCTAGACTTATTTTCCTATGAAGAATTTATACTCAAGATGCAAACCTGGCTGGATGCAGTGGCTCATGCCTGTAATCCTAGTGCTTTGGGAGGCTGAGGCAGGTGGATCCCCTGAGGTCAGGAGTTCAAGACCAGCCTGGCCAACATTGTGGAACCCCATCTCTACTAAAAAATACAAAAATTTGCTGGGCGTGGTGGTGAGCTCCTGTAATTCCAGCTACTTGGGAGGCTGAGGCAGGAGAATCACTTGGACCCGGGAGGTGGAGGTACAGTGAGCCAGAATCGCGCCACTGCACTCCAGCCTGGGCAACAAGAGCAAAACTCTGTCTCAAAAAAAAAAAAAAAAAAAAAAAAAAAAAAAAAACAAACCAAAAAAAAAAAAAAAAAAAATAAAAAAAAAAAAAAAAAATCAATGTATAAACTCGTGGCAAATTTACTCAGCTACAACTATCCTTAATTTTTCTTAGAAAAACCACGCTCAACCATTTGTGTTTGCAGTTACTGGAAATAAAAGTTAATTATTCTCTTCTATCTTTTATTAAATTATACCATTAGTAGCAGTAATAAAAGTAAAGCACGTGTTCCCCAAAAAAGTCACTGCTAGAAAAAAGCAAAGCAATTAAAAATGAGAACTATAAATTTGTTTTTTTTTTCTTTTCTTTTTTTTGAGATGGAGTTTCACTCTTGTTTTTTTCTTTTTTTTGAGATGGCTAGAGTACAATGGTATGACCTCGGCTCACTGCAACCTCCATCTCCCAGGTTCAAGAGATTCTCCTGCCTCCGCCTTACGGAGTAGCTGGGATTACAGGTGCCCGCCACCACGCCCAGCTAATTTTTGTATTTTTAGTAGAGACGGGATTTTGCCATGTTGGCCAGGCTGGTCTCGAACTCCTGACCTCAGGTGATCCACCCACCTCGGCCTCCCAAAGTGCTGGGATTACAGGCGTGAGCCACCGCACCCGGCTGGGAACTACAAATTTGAATAGGATGACTGCTTCATTTAGCAAATCTTTCTAGTGCTCACTGACTGCCAGGCTTTACACATGTCACTGATTTAAGCTCAGTTGCAGCCCTGGGAGGGGGTCCTATTACTGCCATCTTTTTAAAAAAACGTACAAGTGACCACAATTCTCGTAACTCTGAAGTTGCACTCATTGCCAACGCAACAGGTGCAAAACCCTAAGCAAGAAAGAGACTGTGCAGAAAGGAGATGGTGCCCCGCCCACCCTGCCTCCCACTACTCTCCACCAGCTTCCCCTCCTGGCCACTCAACACTCGGGCCACATGGCCCTGTGGTGACAGCGCCCGTGTGCTCAGTCCGGGAAACCCTTCTTCTGGGGGTGCATCGGCCCCCAATGAGGGCACTGATGAAAGGAGGTGTGAAGACAGTCCAGTTACTCTGGAAGGTCCCCATGTGGAAGGAATGTGGGGTCAGCACACAGGTGGAAGAGCAGCCAGGCCGGGCACAAACTCAGAATCTCAGTGCGACCTGTGCAAGCCTCCCACTTCCGCTCACCCTCCCGGCTTGACTCTTCTTGCGCTTTCTAATTTACTGTATATTTTACTTATTCTTCGTTGCCTATTATTCCCCCACTGAAGTATAAACTCTGTAAGGGCAGGAATTTTGCTGGATAAGAAAAGTGCTGAAGCAAGTGCCCTGCTTCAGTGATGAACAGGCCCAGGAGGGTCAGGGAGATGCAGCAGAGGGTCGAATTTTTTTTTTTTTTTTGAGACAGAGTCTCGCTCTGTGGCTCAGGCTGGAGTGCAGTGGTGCGATCTCAGCTCACTGCAAGCACCGCCTCCTGGGTTCATGCCATTCTCCTGCCTTAGCCTCCCGAGTAGCTGGGACTACAGACGCGCGTCACCACACCCGGCTAATTTTTGTATTTTTAGTAGAGATGCGGTTTCACCACATCGGCCCGGCTGGTGTGGTCTCCGAAAACTTCTTTTTAAAAGGCTGCCCCATAAATAATTCAGGCTCGAGGGTCCTTGGGTCCTCATCACAAGTTCTCAACTATGCCCCTGTGGCAAGAAAACAGCCAAAGATGATGGTTAACAAATCAGCATGGTTGAGTTCTAAATTTCCAATAAGAAAACAACTGACAGGAGCAGGCAGTGGGTGATTAAAAAAAAAATATTGACAGGAACAGGCAGTGGGCGGGATCTGGCCCCAGGCAGTGCTTCCTAGCTGAAATGCAGGTGATGTTCCAGCATAGAAGTTAAGAAAACACCAAGATGGGGACCAAATAACAGTATGGAAGAGGAGAGGTTTTAGTAAGTATAATAAGATCCGAAAAATCTGAAAATGAAGCCACAGAACAAGAACATTACAACCAATCTCATTTGCAGATATCTGTTTGTTTATTTATTTGTTGAGATGGCTTTTCGCTCTTGTTGCCCAGGCTGGAGTGCAATGGCACGATACCGGCTCACTGCAGCCTCCATCTACCGGGTTCAAGCAATTTTCCTGCCTCAGTCACCTGAGTAACTGGGATTACAGGCATGTGCCACCACGCCTGGCTAATTTTGAATTTTTAGTAGAGACGGGGTTTCACCATGTTGGTCGGGCTGCTCTCAAACTCCTGACCTCGTGATCCCAAATCATTTGTAGATATATATTACCAGGCACATTGAAAACATCTACTAATGGCAAACTGGAGGCAAAGCCACACATGGACACATTGGAAATCTGCATATATTCCTGGCCACACTGCCTCAGGAATGCACTTGATAAGGTTAACGCCCACTCTAACCGAGCAAGTTTTTAACACGTACATCTCCACTCCACTCCATAACCAGCATCATGATTGACTAGACAAAGGTCAGAAGCACTGAGACAGGCAGCAATGCTGACGCCACCTGATGGCGGCTGCACCAGTTCCACAAGGTAACAGAAAGACATATACAAATTCACCACTCTTGGACCCCGCGAACATCAATAGAAAAAATATTATCTCAGTAGCTTTCCTGTACATGACCAATACTGTGGTGGAAAAAATAAATTAAATTATTTTCACAATAGCCATCCAAACACAAAATACCCAGGAATAATTGTAATACTAAAAAAGTATGCCAAGCCAAAAAGAAAGCTATCTAACTTCACTGAGGGATACATTTAATGACTGGAAGAAACATAGCCCATGTTATAAAGAAGAAAGCACTAATATTGCAAATTAAAATGCACAATAGATGCACTTTTAATCAATACCACAGGTTTTGGGTATGATTTTCTTTTTTGTTGGAGCGGGGTGTGATTTTAAGGAGCTGAGAAACAGATCTGGGGCCGGGTGCAGTGGCTCACACCTGTAAACCCAGCAATTCGGGAGGCCACGCTCGGTAGATCATTTGAGGTCAGAAATTTGAGACCAGCCTGGCCAACATGGCGAAACCCCATCTCTATGAAAAATACAAAAATTAGCCGGGTGTGGTGCCGCATGCCTGTAGTTCCAGCTACTCGAGAGGCTGAGGCAGGAGAACTGCTGAAAGCCGGGAGATGGAGGTGGCAGTGAGCTGAGATTGTGCCACTGCTCTCCAGCCTGAGCCACAGAGTGAGACTCCATGTCAAAAAAAAAAAAAAAAAAAAAAGGAAAGAAAAGAAAAGAAGAAAGAAACAGATTCTGGAGAGTCCTGGAAAGGAGACCGACCAACCCAATAACTGCCTTATCTGTGGGAACTTGATGCCAATGGCTCAGTTGTTTGAGCTCCACTGGAGCCCCTGGCCTTCCTTGCCACAGCACCAGGATTCTCCCTGTGAGAACTGTCTCCGCTTAACCCATTCTTGCAGCTCCTATGTAGGCACTTAGGCACTCCCTCAGGCTCCAGAATGAATACAGCCCGCAGACAAGAGGCATCTTTCTTCTATCTGTTCATGGACCCAGGCAGTTCCAACACGAGGTTCCTGGAGGGGAGGTTTGCTCTTGGGCTCCGCAGTGAGAACTCCAGCCTAGAGTGGCCAGTAGCTCTCTTGGCACCTGAGGAAAGCAGGCCTGAAAGAAATCCCACTCCCACAGGTAAGGTGTGCAGACCTCTGGGATGGCCCAGCCGTCCTGCCGTCAGGAATTCAAGGCCTCATCTAAAGCCCTGCCTTTGTGAGGGGTGATCTACTGGAGGACTGATCTACTGACCTGCTGCTAAATATCGGGGTCTGGCAAAAGTGAGATGAGGTCTCAAGAGACAGACCGTGACACATTCTCCGAGCAAGCCAGCTACCATGATGGGAGCTGCCCTACTGGGGCACCCACATGGGAAGGAACTGAGGGAGACTCCAGCCACAAGCCCACTGGAGACCGAATCCTGCCAGGAACCAGGTAAGCTCAGAGGTGGGTCCCAACATAGGTTAAAGGAACAGAATTGAGGGCCCAGAAATAAAGCCGCACGTTTTAAGTCATCTAATTTTAGATAAAGGTGTCAAAAGCCCACAATGGGGAAAGGACAGTCTCTTCATAAATGGTGTTGGGAAAACTGGACATCCACATGCAGAATGAAATTAGACCTTTATCACACACCATACACAAAAATGAAATCAAAATAGATCAAAGATGTAAAAGTAAGACACTTATGCCTGTAAACTTTGGGAGGCTGAGGTGGGCAGATCACCTGAGGTCGGGAGTTTGAGAGCAGCCTGAACAACATGGAGAAACCCCGTCTCTAATAAAAATACCAAAAAATCAGCCGGGTGTGGTGGTGCAAGCCTGTAATCCCAGCTACTCAGGATGCTGAGACAGGAGACTTGCTTGAATCTGGGAGGTGAAGGTTGCAGTGAGCCGAGATTGCACTATTGTACTCCAGCCTGGGCAACAAGAGCGAAACTCTGCTTCAAAAACAAAAAAAAAAAAAAGAAAAAGAAAGTAAGACCCATTCGTAACCAGCTTGGCCAACATGGTGACACCCCGTTTCTACTAAAAATACAAAAAATTAGCCAGGTGTGGTGGCAGGTGCCTGTAATCCCAGCTACTAGGGAGGCTGAGGCAGGAGAATCACTTGAACCCGGGAGGCAGAGGTTGGAGTGAGCGGAGATTGCACCACTGCACTCCAGCCTGGGCAACAGAGCAAGACTCCATGTCAAAAAAAAAAAAGTAAGACCCAACACTATGCAACTATTAGGATAAAACATAGAAGTAAAAGCTCCATGACATTGGTGTCAGCAATGAGTTTTTGACTATAAGCTCAAAATCATAGGCAACAAAAGCAAAAATAGACCACCCCTCTCTGCATTGCTCCTGCTCCCCAATGTCCACTCATTTCATGGGCTCAGTTGGCCACCTTGGGTGTGCCATGATATCCACCTGGGGTTCCAATCACTTTCCAGTTTGGGAAAAAGGTTCTTCTGATGGGCATTAACATGTCCTATTTAATGCATCCCTTAAATTCCCATAGTGGTTTCCATAAGACCATGTTCCATATGGATACCCCTTTAACAATCCAGTTTTGCATTGCTCCTCTTCCTGACCACATGGCCAGCTATTGGCCAATGCCCATGAGTTGGAATGCACCTAGACTTCAGGGCTCTAATTGTTCAATTCTTCCATCACTGCAAGGAAAATAGCATGCAGTTCAGCTCACGGAGCTTACTTGTTCTCAACCTCTTCAATTCGTTTTACCATCAGTTGTTTACAGTGGGGAGCTTTCCAAACAGGATGCTGACCATCTACTTTAGAAGTGTTAATGTAAACCAAGGAGATTTTTATTGGTCAGTGAAGAGGTGTTCATGAGGCATCACCAGCCACATGTCTATAGGATGTGGCAGCTCCTTAGATGGTTCCCAAGTTGGTCCTAGAGGTAATGAGCCTACCTGCTTGTGAATATGATGCAAACCTCTTTGCATTCCTCCAGTATCATGTTCCTGTATAAACGATTTCCATTTTAATACAGAGTCAGCTCTTCTGGGCAGTAGCTTCCTCATTAGTGTTTCTCTGACATCACCCAAGACATCATGGGTATGTCAGATCTTCAGAATATTTAGCATCCTTCAGTCCTAAGAACAGTTTCAGTTAATGCCCCCCAAATAGCAACCCAATAATTGTCTCCGAAATGACACATACCATACTGTCCCATCTGGAAATTTTCTGGTCTAAAATTCAAGTGCTCACCATTAGGCAGCACTCGTGGGCTTTTACCATAGACTCTAGTCTGTGGGAATGATCTTTCAGATACAGGTGTCCCTGGGTATCTGTGGGGAATTAGTTTCAGGACCCCTCCCTAAGGGGATACTAAAATCTCAAGGGGTTGAAGTATCTTTTTTAAAATGACCTAATATTTTCCTATAACCCATGCACATCCTTCTTTATACTTTAAATCATCACTAGATTACTTACAATAACTAACACAGAGCAAATGCTATGGAAATAATTGTTCTATTATTATTATTATTATTATTATTATTATTTCTGGAGACAGAGTCTCATTCTGTTGCTGCAACTTGTCTCCTGCTACAGCCTCCTGAGTAGCTAGGACTACAGGTGCCCACAACCAAGCCCAGATAACTTTTGTATTTTAGTAGCGATGGGGTTTCACTGTGTTGCCCAGCCTGGTCTTGAACTCCTGAGCTCAGGCAATCCGCCCGCATCGGCCTTCCACAGTGCTAGGATTTCAGGCATGAGCCACTGTGCCCGGCCTGTTCTATTATTTTTAAAATTTGTGTTATTTTTATTGTTGTTTTTAAAACATTTTCCTATCCTGGCTTGTTTTTCAGTTTCTGGTGTGATTGTGGCATTAGCAATGTAGCATATTGACACAGTAGTAAAGTGGTGAATTCAAATAACCATGTGGCAATACAATGTAGTAAGCTGGGCTCCTTCCCACATAAAGGCAAACTGTATTTGACTCTTTTCTAAGATTGTGATAAAGAAAAAACATTTGCCGCACATCCTATTTTTTTGCACTATTGAAACCATATCAGGAACTGCTGGTGCTGTAGGCAGGACTACTTTATTTTTATTTATTTATTTATTTATTGGTTTTTTTTGAGATGGAGTTTCAATCTGTCACCCAGGCTGGAGTGCAATGGCGTGATCTCGGCTCACTGCAAACTTCGCCTCTCAGGTTCAAGCGATTCTCCTGCCTCAGCCTCCCGAGTAGCTGGAACTACAGGCGCCCGCCACCACACCCAGGTAATTTTGTATTTTTAGTAGCGGTGAGGTTTCACCATGATGGCCAGGCTAGTCTCGATCTCCTGACCTCAGGTGATCGCCCGCGTCAGCCTCCCAAAGTGCTGCAATTATAGGCGTGTGCCACTGCACCTGGCCAGTACTGCTTTATTCAAGCCTGGAAAATCTACTGTAATCTTGATGAGCCACTTCCCTTTTTCATGGGCCACACAGGATGTTTGTACAGAACATTTGTTAGTACCAGCACTCCAGCTTCTAACATGTCAGCGATTAAAGTGGTATTCTCTTTTTGTCTACTAGGATTCACCCGACACTGTCAAATTAACGAGCTATGTGGGCTCAGGTAATTCTATAGGTTCCCATTTAGTATGCCCAATTAATGATTGCAGAAGGGCAAACTTACATAACTTTGATTTTATAATACTAGGAAGGGGAAGTGTTCCCAGTCAGACACGATTCCATCTAAGAATACACTTAGGTAGAGGAGACACAGGCACTTCACATGAAGTCCTTTCTAATGTTCCCATTTTCATGCAAACTTTCACCTTCATCTCATCAATCTTTATATCCCCAGATGCTCCCTAGCAAACTGTCACCCAATTAGGACCTCACCAACAGGCTTTGATAACAATGCATTGGGATCCTGTGGGAAGGACTCTGGGAAGTTTTTCTTCGCCCCATGTCCATTATCCTCGCACATATGAACAAGCCCCGGGTCTCTGTTGAGGATCAGGCCAAGGGACCCTGCACTAGTCTTTGTCCTGATTAATGTGCCTGATCACTAGCCCCAGTGATTCGGGGTCAGATTTCTCATTTTCATCTTTGCCTTCAGTCTTTTCAAATTCCTGCAGAGGCCGGGCGCGGTGGCTCAAGCCTGTAATCCCAGCACTTTGGGAGGCCGAGACGGGCGGATCACGAGGTCAGAAGATTGAGACCATCCTGGCTAACACGGTGAAACCCCGTCTCTACTAAAAAATACAAAAAACTAGCTGGGCGAGGTGGCGGGCGCCTGTAGTCCCAGCTACTTGGGAGGCTGAGGCAGGAGAATGGCGTAAACCCAGGAGGCGGGGCTTGCAGTGAGCTGAGATCGCGCCACTGCACTCCAGCCTGGGCGACAGAGCAAGACTCCGTCTCAAAAAAAAAAAAAACAAAAAAACAAAAAAACAAACAAATTCCTGCAAACTCGAGTGAATAGGGTGGATCTGTTTAGGGGCCTTCAAAGTTGGGACACCAGCAGGGGCACTTGTGAATCCCCTGAACCTCCCATAGTGCTGCGATAAGATCTTTCTTTTGATTCGTCAGTATTCAGCTTTTTCATCCCAGTTCTTTTTTTTTTGAGATGGAGTCTTGCTCTGTCACCCAGGCTGGAGTGCAGTGGTGCGATCTTGGCTCACTGCAACCTCCACTTCCCGGGTTCAAGCGATTCTCTTGCTTCAGCCTCCTGAGTAGCTGGGACTACAGGCATGCACTGCCATGCATGGCTAATTTTTGTATTTTTAGTAGAGACGGGGCTTCACCGTGTTGACCAGGCTGGTCTTGAACTCCTGACCTCAAGTGATCCGCCCACCTCGGCCTTCCAAAGTGCTGGGATTACAGGTGTCAGCCACCGCGCCCAGCCCATCCCAGTTCTTTTTTTTTTTTTCTCTTGCTTTGTCACCCAGGCTGGAGTGCAATTGGCTCACTGCAACCTCCACTTCGCAGGTTTAAGTCATTTTCCCACCTCAGCCTCCTGAGTAGCTGGGATTACAGGTGCCTGCCACCACACCCGACTAATTTTTGTATTTTTAGTGGAGACAGGTTTTCACCACGTTAGCCAGGCTGGTCATGAACTCCCGACCTCAGGTGATCCACCCGGCTTCCCAAAGTGTGCTTTGGCTCCCAAAGGTGATCCACCGTGCTTGGCTCCCAGTTCTTAATATTTGAAAATTTCCACCCTGCTGGGACAAGTCTCTTGACTATTTCCTTTGACTCTGCCCATTCTTTTGTGAATAGGCATCATTTTCTTGGCTTCTGTAAGATCCATGAGGGGAAGCTGAGATAACAAATCTGATATGATATCTTGAACTGAGCTTGATTTTGCAGCAGTAAGTTTCCATGGGAGTCCTGTGCAAAAGGAGCTCACGGAATCACACTGAGGCAGGAGATCAGCACGACTTGTTTTCTGAGCACTGGTCACAACCCAGCTGATTGAAATAGGATCTGGTCAAAAGGATGCAGTAAAGAAACTGGCCAAAACCATCTAAAACCAAATGGCAACAAAAGCAACCTCTAGTTGCTCTCACTGCTCATTATATGCTAATTGTAATGCATTTCCATGTTAAAAGGCACTCCCACCAGCAAATGTTTACATTAGTTTACAAATGTCCTGGCCATGATGCCCTGGGACGTTACTTTATATAATTTGAAAGGGGAGGAGCTCTCAGTCCCGGGAACTCCCAACCTCTTTGGTAGAACATTTGTGAATAACCTGCCCCTTATTTAGCTTATGAATAAGGAGTAGCTATAACTACAGCTAGCCAGCAATACCTGAGTGCTGCTTTGCCAAGCTGAGATGGTGCCATTGTACTCCAGCCTGGGTGACAAGAGTGAAACTCCATATCAAAAAAAAAAAAAAGGAAAAAAGAAACTGATAAATCATTCTACCTATGAGAGTTCCCCATGGATATCAAAAGTTGAGCAAGGCCCTGCACCTGGCTCACGCCTGTAATCCCAGCACTTTGGGAAGCCTAGGCGGGCAGATCGCTTAAGCCTATGAGTTCAAGACCAGCCTGAGCAACATGGCAAAATCTCGTCTCTACAAAAAAATACAAAACCTTAGCTGGGTGTGGTGGCCCACTCCTGTAGTCTCCGCTATTTGGGAGGATAAGGTGGGAGGATCATCTGAGCCTGGGGAGGTCGAGGCTGCAGTGAGCTGTGACTGCGCCACTGCACTCCAGCTTGGGTGACGGAGTGAGACCCTATCTCAAATAAAATGAAATAAAAATAAAATAAAATAAGCCAAACTAATTGCTTTGTCTCTGCTGTCAAATCGAAGCAGTCAGAAAACTCATTTCCATTTAACACAGCAGAAGTAGGATTGCACATTCTAAGAAAAGTTTAATTCTATGCATTAGCTATTTGTGGAATTGTTTCCTTTTTGTTCTCAGTATTTAAATGACCCAGTTTCCAAGTAAAGCATAGGTTTCAAGTCTTAAGAATCTACATGGAAATAGAAAAGGATTTACTGGATCCCAAATCCATTTGCTTTCCCCTGAGATGATTATATTCTTTCCTCCAAGCTTCCTGCTGTTTCACAGTCAATAGCTTCTAATAGGTTTCTCTCATTTCCCAACTCCCACGAGCCGTTCTCCATCTGGTTTTGTTCCAGACAATGCAAAAGGTGCTAGTTCGAGCTTCCTGAAACTCCCATGCAAGCGAGGTGTGGTCTCAAGGGTATAGCTCTTTGTAGATCTGGCCAGGTGCGGTGGCTCATGCCTGTAACCCCAGCACTTTGGGAGGCCAAGGTGGGCAGATCACTTGAGGTCAGGAGTTCGACACCAGCCTGGTCAACATGGCGAAACGCCATCTCTACCAAAAAATACAGAAAAAAATACAAAATTAAAAACAAAAAAAAAAACACCAGCCAGGCATGGTGGCACACACCTGTGGTCCCAGCTACTCGGGAGGGTGAGGTGGGAGAATGGCTTGAACCTGGGAGGTGGAGGTTGCAGTGAGCTGAGAAAGCACCACTGCACACCAGCCCGAGCAATGGAGTAAGACCCTGTCTGGAAACAAAACAAAACAAAACAAAACAAAAACTCTTTGTAGATCAATATAAACAGGCACTCAGGGGCCCTAGTGACCTTCCAGCTAGTCCCAACCATTCTGGTGCAGTCTGCCGTGTTACATGTAGATGAAAATTTTCCCCGAGAGGGCAGACTGATTTTTCAGAAGACTGCCTACTAAAAAAATCACAATGAAAGTAAAAAAAAGAAAAAAAAATTAGAACCGCCATTTTTTTGACAAAGAAGTACTATGTGTGCTTTATTTATTTATTTATTTATTTAGTATTTTTAGTAGAGACGGGGTTTCACGGTGTTAGCCAGGATAGTCTCAATCTCCTGACCTCGTGATCCGCCTGCCTCGGCCTCCCAAAGTGCTGGGATTACAGGTGTGAGTCACCGCGCCTGGCCTATTTTATTTTTTTAAAGACAGGGTCTTGCTCTGTCGCCTAGGTTGGAGTGTAGAGGGGTGGTCATAGCTCACTGCAGCCTCCAACTCCTAGGCCTAAGTGATCCTCCTGCCTTTAGCCTCCAGTGTAGCTAGGACTAACAGGCATGAACCACCATGCCTACTTAATTTTTATTTTTGTGGAGACAGGGTCTTGCTATAGTTGCCTAGGCTGGTCTTGAACTCCTGTCCTCAAACATTCCTCCCGCCTTGGCCTTCCAAAGCACTGAGATGACAGGCATGAGCCACTGCATCTAGTCTGTATGCTTTAAATTGATGAACATCTTTTTCTTTCTTTTTTTTTTTTTGAGACGGAGTCTTGCTCTGTTGTCCAGGCTGGAGTGCAGTGGCCGGATCTCAGCTCACTGCAAGCTCCGCCTCCCGGGTCCACGCCATTCTCCTGCCTCAGCCTCCCGAGTAGCTGGGACTACAGGCGCCCGCCACCTCGCCCGGCTAGTTTTTTTTGTATTTTTTGGTAGAGACGGGGTTTCACCGGGTTAGCCAGGATGGTCTCGATCTCCTGACCTCATGATCCGCCCATCTCGGCCTCCCAAAGTGCTGGGATTACAGGCTTGAGCCACCGCACCCGGCTGATGAACATCTTTTTCTAAAAGCAGGCAATCGAGAGAAATTTGGCTAAAACACTGCAACTTGATACTTATAAACTGAAAGTCATTGGAAGAGTGTTACCTGACTAGGCAGATCAGAACCTTAACCTGTAGGAGGTGAAGCCAAACAATTTGTGCCATGGAACCAAGAAAGACTGAGGGAACTGGATGTACTAGGAAGGCAAGAGTGTGGGGAGGAAGACTGCTTGGAAGTCTATGTAAGAGCAGTCAGCAGTCAGCCCTGTGAGGCACCTGCCCAGCTCACCCCACCAGGCAGCTCCTCCTCCACGTCCAGAAGATTCGATGCTTACCCTTCTGACCCTATGCTTGTATTCACTAAGCACAGCTAGGCACAGGGGAGTGCCGACAGTCATTATTTATTTCACGCAGAAGGATGGAAGATTCCTTTCTGGAAAATCTGACTGGCCAAATAGAAAGAGACCAAAATGTAGTGAAGTTTGGGATCTCCTAAGGAAACTGCCAAGTCCTTGTCCTAGTACCCTACCTGTGCAGTCCATTATGTGAGAAGCCTACAACTCAATAGCCTGCTTTAAGTGTCTCCCTCCTAAGTGTGAATGAACAGGAGAGACCACAGGTACTTGGGGGGCAAAGTCAAACATGAAAAGCAAAACTTGAAAACGGAATTGCAAGAGATAAAGAAAACTTCCACAAACCATAAATATTATCAGAGAGATAAAAATATATTACATCCGTAAAAAAAACAGGGTGTTAGAAAATCAGAAGCCAGAGCAGGAGGTCCAAAAATATAAAATAAATATTATCAATAAAGAGGAGAGAAAACGGAAGGGGGCCAATTATAAAAGAAATAATACAAGGTTTCCTAGTACTGAAGGACACACACCTATTATAAAGGTCCATTGAGGGCCCAGAATAAGAATTTAAAAGACCCACATAAAGCACATCCCTTAAAATTTCAGAAACTATAAGAAGAGATTCTAAATGCTCTCCAAGAAAGCAAATAGTTTATGTTCAGGAATCTGAATAGCTCTGACTTCAAAAGAACTTTAGAAACTAGAAGACAATGGAGAAATGCTTTTCAAAATTCTGAGGGAAAAATATTTCTAACCTAGAATTCTATACTCCGCAAAACTATTAAACAACTAGTAGAGTGGGGAAAAGATACTTTTAAGCATTCAAACTCTAAAATATTGGCTGAGCGTGGTGATTCATGCCTGTAATTCCAGCACTTTGTGGGGCTGGGGTGGTAAGACTGTTTGAGGCCAGGAGTTCAAGACCAGCCTGGGCTACATCATGAGACCCCCACCTCTACAAATAAATAAAATTAGCTGAATATGGTGGTGCACACCTGTACTTCTGGCTCCTTGGGAGGCTGAGGTGGGAGGACCCCCTTGAGCCCAGGAGCAAGATCCTGTCTCAAAAAACAAAAACAAAAACAAAAACAAAAACAGGCCAGGTGCGGTGGCTCACGCCTGTAATCCCAGTACTTTGGGAGGCTGAGGCGGGTGGATCACAAGGTCAGGAGATTGAGACCAGCCTGGCCAACATGGTGAAATCCTGTCTCTACTAAAAATACAAAAAAGTTAGCTGGGCGTGGTGGCAGCACCTGTAGTCCCAGCAACTCGGGAGGCTGAGGCAGGAGAATCACTTGAACCCAGGAGGCGGAGTTTGCAGTGAGCTGAGATCGCACCACTGCACTCCAGCCTGGCGACAGAGCAAGACTCTGTCTCAAAAAAAAAAAAAAAAAAAAAATCGATTTTCTACCTCACATTGAATGATTCCATTTTATTGGCGGGAGGAAGGGAGGAGGGAAGAGTTGTGATTCCTACCATGGCTCAGCTGAACTTGGAAGGTGGTAGGTATCTGTGAGTGGGGTGCTGGAGCCATGCGCCACAATATAATGTTGAACAGCTGGCCAGGACAGGTTGTGAGTGAAGGAGGCAAACGCTTATGGCTGTACCAACCACCCTGAAGGCATCCGATCTCATTTTCTCTCAGAAGCCAAGCAGGGTTTGTCCCAGTTGGCAGCAGTAGTAATGACAGATTATGCTTATTGCCAAAGAACAATTTCAAACATTTTACCTAGAGCTATGATCTGAATGCCCCCAAAAGTCATGTGCTGAAACTTAGTCCCCATTGTGGTGGCATAAGGGGGGCCTTTAGATGATTAGGCCATGAGGGGTCTGCCCTCATCAATGGGATTACTGCCTTGTAGAAGGGCTGGGGGGACCCAGCTTAGGCCCTGTCTGCCACGTCCGCCCTTCTGCCGTGTGAGGACAGAGCGTTCATTCCCTCTGGGGGATGCAGAAACAAGGGGCCACTTTAGAAGTGAAGACCAGGCTCTCACCAGACATCAACCCTGCCGGTGCCTTGAGCTTGGACTCTTGTTTCCAGAGCTGTGAGAAATAAATTTCTATTCTTTATAAATTACCCAATCTCAGGCATTTTGCTTTAGTAGCACAAATGGATTAAGATATCTACACTTATATTTAATCTTCCCAACAACTATAAGAGGTGGGTAGGTATTAGTATCATCTCCATTTTATGGAAAGGAAAGCTGAGGCTTTGAGACTTTGTGCGAGTGAATTACACAAGACCACACAAGGCTAGTGTATGGTAGAGTTGGGTTTCAAACCCAGTCAGGCTCCAGATACTGCTTTCTTAGCTACTACATTATATTGTGTTTGATGGGGAGATGGTCTTGAAAAACAAGATGCTGCAAGCTTTTTTTTTTTTTTTTGAGACAGTCTTGCTCTGTCACCTAGGCTGGAGTGCAGTGATGCAATCTTGGCTCACTGCAACCTCCACCTCCCGGGTTCAAGCGATTCTCCTGCCCCAGCCACCTGAATAGCTGGGATTACAGGTACCCACCACCCCGCCAGGCTAATTTTTTATATTTTATCTTGGCTCATTGCAACCTCCACCTCCTGGGTTCAAGCAATTCTTCTGCCTCAGCATTCTGAGTAGCTGGGATTACAGGCACCTACCACTATGCCAGGCTAATTTTTTGTATTTTTAGTAGAGACGGGGTTTCACCATGTTGGCCAGGCTGGTCTCAAACTCCTGACCTCAAGTGATCTGTCTCAGCCTCCCAAAGTGCTGAGATTACAGGTGTGAGCCACCACACCCGGCCTGCAGGCTTTCTTTCTACTTACTTCAAAGCAGTGGCAGCTCCAGAATTTATAGACAGTAGGTAGTGGAGGGGCATAAGCCATGTTTTTTTTTTTTTTTCTAGACAGAGTCTCACTCATCACCCAAGCTGGAGTACAGTGGTGCAATTACAGCTCACTGCAGCCTTGACTTCTCAGGCTCAAGCGATCCTCTCATTTCAGCCTCCTGAGTAGCTGGGAGTACAGGTGTGTCCCACTACACCCAGCTAATTTTTGTATTTTTTGTAGAGACGAGGTCCACTATGTTGCCCAGGCTTGTCTTGAACTCCTGGGCTCAAGTGATCCTTCTGCCTTGGCCTCCCAAAGTGCTGGAATTACAGGCCCGAGCCACTGCCTCCGGCTAGCAATGTGGTTGAAAGGTATGGGTGTGCGTAGGAGCAGGTCTGGGGTGGGGGACAGAGTCCATACTTTGAAACTTGGTAGCATAGTAAGCATGCTATTCTTTCACCATAATTTTAGGTTTATTTAAAGTGTCTAGAGAGGGCGGTTAATAACAAAATTTAGAAGTGATAAGCTCTGCTCCCATGCCTAGAGCTGCTGCTGCTTTTTTTTTTTTTTTTAGATGGAGTCTCACTCTGTTGCCAGGCAGTGGCACCATCTTGGCTCACTGTAACCTCCGCCTCCCAGGTTCAAGTGATTCTCCTGCCTCAGCCTCCCGAGTAGCTGGGACTACAGGCACCCACCACCACGCCCAGCTAATCTTTTGTATTTTTAGTAGAGATGGGGTTTCACC
Organism: Theropithecus gelada; assembly: GCF_003255815.1. Lineage (NCBI taxonomy): Eukaryota > Metazoa > Chordata > Mammalia > Primates > Cercopithecidae > Theropithecus > Theropithecus gelada. The sequence continues at coordinate 205,114,621 of NC_037668.1, read as the reverse complement.
ATATTGGCCAGGCTGGTCTCGATCTCTTGATCTCATGATCTGCTGGCCTCAGCCTCCCAAAGTGCTGGGATTACAGGTGTGAGTCATGGCCTCCGGCCACCTAGAGCTGCTGCTGCTGCAGAGCCTCATTTGGTTTTCGCTGCACCCCATTTTCCTCTCTCCTCCACATTGTCTGCTTGCTTGATTAATGACAGAGCTAGCCAGGAGACAAGTCTAGCCACTGCCACACAAACCTCCAAAGTCTTTGTCTAAACTTGACATGTGTTACAAACAGACCCAAAAGGAAAAAAAGGTCATCTGACTCAGTCTTCAACACGTACATGCACAGCATGAGTGTCAGGGTAAAGAAAAATGAGTAACAAATTGGGTAATGGGGATTTTTTCTAAGGCATGTCTACACTGCAAGAATTGGCCAGGGTCTCGGGTCTCCCAATTGCCCTGGACTGACAGCTTCTCTCTCCCTGGAGAACAGCAGTTCAGGGCCCCTGTTCAGCAGGCATGTCACACAGTCCTCAGCCAGGAACCCTGTTCAACTGACTGCTCAACTTGCTCTCCGTCAATCTCAACAGACTGCCCCCCGGCTTCCCAAGAGAACCAGCCCAAGCAGAGCCACACAGAGGGCCTCTTGGTTACCAGTGCATGGGGAGGATGGCTCTCCAATCTCAACGTGCAGCAGAAACAGCCTGGTCCTGGGGAACGCACATACATTGCAGGACCCCTGGATGCAGGTAATCCCAGAATCACACCTTAAGAGACTTTTCAGGCAGGGCTTGGTGGCTCACGCCTGTAATCCGAGCACTTTGGGAGGCCGAGGTGGGCAGATCACCATGTCAGAAGTTTGAGACCAGCCTGACCAACATGGTGAGACCCCATCTCTACTAAAAATACAAAAATTAGCCAGGCGTGGTGATGCACGCCTATAATCTCAGCTACTCAGGAGGCTGAGGCAGAAGAATCGCTTGAACCTGGGAGGCAGAGGTTGCAGTTAGCCAAGATTGCACCACTGCACTCCAGTCTGGGTGACAGAGGGAGACTCTGTCTCAAAAAAAAAAAGACTTTTCAGTAACTTCCCATGGCACTTCAATTTCAAATCAAACATTTTACAAGGGTTTCTAAGTCAACAAAATATATGTTGATGCTTGCAGCTACGCACTAAATTGTATCACCTACTCCAAAATTCCTGTGTTGAAACCTTTAACCCCAATGTGCCTATATTTGGAGAGGAGTCTTTGAGGTATTAGATGAACTCACGAGGAGGGCCTCACGATGGGATCAGAGAACTTGTTTCTTCTCCGAGTACACCTAGAGGTCATTCTGAGCACACAGTGAGATGGCAGCCACCTACAAGCCCAGAAAGGGGCCTCAAAATGAACCTACTTTGCAGGCACCTTGATCTCGGACTTTCAGTCTCCACAAATGTGAGAAAATAAGTCTGTGTTTAAGCTGTCTAAGCTGTGCTTAAGCTGCCTAAACTGTGTTTAAGCTGATGTGTTATGGCATCCTAAAACTGACTAATGCACCTGCCTCTGTCTTCAATTTTGCTATCTGCGACTCTTGTTCCAGCCATGTTGATTTTTTGGGAGCTCTGGAACCTGCCACAGGACGTCCTGAACACTACTCTCTCGGCACACTGCACTCCACTGTCCCTTCCTCCGTCACTCCAACCCTGCCACTCTAGGGGCTGGCTCCTGCTCAATCCAGTTCTCAGCTTACATGTCACTTCCAGAAGTGGCTACCTGCCAAGGTTTCTGGTGTTTACCTACTTACTCTAAACTTCTCTTGATTTCTTACACATATTTATGGCGCATCACATAGCATCTTTTTGTTGCACATGCTTGACTAATTCATTTTTGTTAATTAAGGCCCTTGGGTGGCCAAAATTTAAAGTAAGCTAGCTAATTTATTAAATATCTCTGTCAAATTTGTACTTGTTTGAGGCAACTTTAATTAAAGCAAGCTACAAATAATGTAGAGATGCCCTTTTCAGTATTTTCTTTTACTACCCAGAGCTCTCAGTGATATCAATCTTTCATTCAAAAGTCAAGTAAAAGTTTAATACATACAGTAAGCTGAAAAGTGGTAGTGAAATGAGCTGAGCTTTGCTTTTCCAAACATGTTTCCAAAAGTTTATTTTAAAACACACGCATAGTGTTGGATACAAATGCCTTTTAACCACTGTGGTGGGGAAGAGCAGACTGACTGCTTCCAATGATCATCTCTTCCCTCTGCGTCCACTGTTCTCGGAGTCTCAGGGAGTACGAGAGGATGCTTCTCTTCCTTTACTTCCCTGTTTGTTGTAATGAGTCCTTCGATGACAGTAATTATGTGACCGAATTTTCCATAACTACTTGCCGATTATTAAAGTTTTGCAGCAGCTGGTTTTCCTATTGGTGTCTTACAACCTAAGATGAAAAAAGAGGAGCAGCTCATGAAATGATGCTGATTTTGCCCTTCCTCACACAGCTGTTCCTTGGGCGACTGTCCAGGGGAGGCGCTGGACACTTGTGCAGAGCTTCACAGGCTGGCCAGTACACATGGGGAAGCCAGTCCCCTCCACGAGGGAAGTGTTAGATACTCCAAGAGGGGACGGTATGGCCAGAGCCACAGGGCCAGGGCCAGGAGTTGAACCCCGTCATGTTTTCTGAACTCCAGTCCAGTATGTTCATGCTCACATCACATCTGTTTTCTGTGATTAAGTAATTGATTCCGTCACCCTCACGGGGCGAGGTGTTTGTGGTTGTCGTAGGTATATACACCTCTTCAGACATGATATAAATAGGAGACTGGGATTTCGGCCTACATATTTTTTTCTACAAGGTCTAGTACTTCCACCTTCCCGATATGCGTCAACTACCCCATTGCCCTTCTACCCTTTTCTTCAACCATTCTCCTTTTCCGTATGCCCCATTCTGATCTGCCGCAAATCCCAACAGACATCTATTAAAGCTCTTCCATGCAGGTTTGACGATGTACTGAATTAAGATTAGGTACAAAAACAGTACTTGTAAGATGATCCACTCAACGACATCATGCTATTCAATAGGCAGATTATTTTTTCCAAATGTTAACACCCTCCTTTCTTTTTTTTTTTTTTTTTTTTGAGACGGAGTCTTGCTCTGTCACCCAGGCTGGAGTGCAGTGGCCGGATCTCAGCTCACTGCAAGCTCCTCCTCTCGGGTTCACGCCATTCTCCTGCCTCAGCCTTCCGAGTAGCTGGGACTACAGGCACCCGCCACTTCGCCCGGCTAGTTTTTTTTTTTGTATTTTTTAGTAGAGACGGGGTTTCACCGTATTAGCCAGGATGGTCTCGATCTCCTGACCTCATGATCCGCCCGTCTCGGCCTCCCAAAGTGCTGGGATTACAGGCTTGAGCCACCACGCCCGGCCAACACCCTCCTTTCTAAAATGGCCCCATCATTGCTAGGAAAAATGTTCTTGACCCCCTCTGACTGTATCTCTGTTTATGTCAACACTCAAGGACTCTTATGTCAAGGAAGACAACACTCAAGGACTCTCTTTGGGCTGGACTATTTCTTTGTCGCTGTTAGGCTCGGATTATTGTGCCAAGGATGTGCTATCAGCTCCTAATTCTGAGTTCAGAAAGTCTACGTGATAGAGACACTGACTCTAATCCCTCACTTGGGAAAGAAGCAATGCCAGACAGACAGTGAGAGCATCAAAGAGTGGAGATGAGGTACTCTCTCTGAGGCAAGGATGTGAAGGGTCTGGGCCTCTGGCTGAGGTCAGTCATGTTAGGGACTGACTCTACTGTGTAAGACTGCTTCTTTTATGCCTGTTGTGATTTGTTAATTTTCTTTGTGCTTTCTCTTTAGCTTGAGAAAATTCTAGACTACATAAGTAATTCCCTGTTTATGTTAGAACTCTACTACTTACTGATCATTTCAATAAAGTATTTGGTGCCACAGTATACTTTCTTACTTTAATTCATCAACAAAATGTGAAAACTTGTATTTTATTAAACTGCACTTACCAAGCATTTCTTCTAATTTGGTTGTGGCAGGTTCATTCACATTAAATATACAGTTATTATTTCTAGGAGAAAATAACAAGCTTTATTATTACATAAACTCTGGGGAAAAGAAAACTTTTATATTTTGTTCCTGACGGTAGCTATTGTAAGACTACTTTTCAATTGACTTCCTCAAGGCCGGTCCTAAGTAGTCCAAAGGCCTTGGGCTCCTGTCCCACTTCCTGGCTTCTTGCTTCATTCTTCTGACCACATAAGAGACATGACTGTCAGAGTTTACATATTAAGCTTTATCACTGTTAAATTCAACCACTTAGAAGAACATATATCTATATGCTTATACATACATATAAGTGTATCTATATATGTATTATGTATTTATGTGTGTCTATGTGTATATACACTCATATGCCCACTACACTCCCGAAAATCTTTCTTGTAATTATAAATTTCAACATTAAGTAAAAGCAAAAATATTGGCCTAAAGTTCTTTCTTTCTTTCTTTGCTTCAGTTGCATTTCTATTCATAACCACATACAATTTTCCGGGTAACCTGTACTGAATTAACTAATTAGAGGAAGGATAAGGAAAGTGTAATATAACGTTTCCTGCATCATCTATTTCTACATCTCTGGATTTTTAGCTCAAATGTGATTGGTTTCCTTGTTGTTTGAGCACTCATGGAATCTTGTACAGTACTTACATCTTCTTCTTCTCCACTACTCCGAGCCTCACACAAGCTGCTAAGGCATTTTTCTGCACATCGGAAGATAATACATCATAACACTGAGAGGTACCTAAAATCAGGGGTGAGGAATAGTTAGTTGACCAGTTTTTATTCTCAACTAAAAGAAATCAGCACCCACAGAACAGTGACCGACCTTGATCGAGAAGCTGACTTGTGAATTTTCTGACTGCGGCCAAGTACCGTTCCTCACTGAAGTGGTCCTCTTCTTCACTCAAAAGGTACTTGCAAATTATCTGATTTTTTAAGAGGAAGGATGAGGGGAACAGAACGAGAAAAAGGATAGCCAAATTCAACAGAATAGTAAATAACTTTACATTGCCCCTCTTAAGAGAAAGACGTATCACAGCAGAGCAGCATAAAGACCCTCTAAGGAATGAGCACAGAAAAATCAAAGAATTTTTAGGACATCTCCTTTTGAGTTTACATTACATTTTACAATTAGAAAAAGGTTTAAAATAATAATGACATTTATTAAAGTATAATTTCTCACTTCAAGGGGTACAAGTTAATTACCATCAGCTTCACATTTCTTATGCTACTTGGGAAGAGAGGGGTCAGATTTTAATAACTTTGCTTTTTTTCTCTAAATACACCTAACAAAGTACCATACCCTAAAATACTTGATTTCTACTGTAGAAAGGTGATTAAGGGTAGAATTAGCATTTATCAAATGCTCAGTAAGTGCCAGACTTTGTGCAAGGAGGCTGAATGAGTTATTTCACGGACCACAAGCACCAGGAAGTGGGTCCAGGTACCCAGAGCTAGTGCATGTATTATATAAACAGACCCGAGTCACAGCATCCTCTTCTCTCAAACATGTGGAAGTCCTTCCTACAGTTTATGTTTCAGACTTTCTCGCCTGCTGAGTCCTGGCACAATTCCTGCTGGGCAACATACCATCCCCTCTCTAACTACTTCCAAGAGCTCTGACAAACGCTTTCAGAACTTGCACTTGAACTTTTTCTTTCCAACATAAACATCTGGTAATCTGTAACTGACTTTGTATCACTCAAGTCTTGCCTTTACTGAGTGCCTGGTATATATCAAATCTCGAGGTTACATATTGACTGACATGAAGACCTCATTAAGACATGAGACACAGTATGACAGATGATGCTTGGGTGTAACTGTGGTCCTGTGAATGCTGTGCTCATGGCATCACTAAGCTGTTGTCCTCTTGGGTCTGTAATGAACCAAGCTTCCTCCTGAATGCAGGGAGCAAGGTCTCACTGGTGAGGTGAAATCACTGATCGTATTAATCACTCTCTCTCCTTCTTCCATTTGCCTGAGGAAGATACCTGCCCTTCAGACTGGAAATAAGCACAGGGTGAGAATGTCTTATATTTGATACGGGGGGCATGAAGGAGAACTTGCCAAATTTACGTACCTGATAGCTTTCCACAAAAGGTTTAAAGAGTCCTATTAAAAATTCTAACACAGTATTTCCTTTCTCTGTAACTAGGATGTCTTTCGTAGTCACTTGTATGGCTTCACTTTTACAAAGCAGGTAACAGCCTTCTTCAAAGTCCTAGAGGTGAAGAGGAAGCCATAGTGCTCATTGAGGGTAATGGGTATAGTGCCCAGCTCAATACATGTACCCCCTCATCTAGGTTAATGGGTACACCACCTGTCTCAATATATGCAGCCACATGCCCTCAGACAACAGAATACCAGCTATTTCCCCAACTTCCAGAACGATTCTGTTGTGAGATAGTAGCCAAAGAAGCACTGTTCTACATTCAAAATGTTTTCAAACACACAACATTTCTGAGCCTTACAAATCACAACCTGGGTGATGGATTTTCTTTCACTTTACAGAACCACTACTTAATTTAAATAGGAAATACATATAGCAAGTCCTAAAAATACTTAGAATTATGCTATGGTTAAAATTTCCAGCACTCCTGTTTCACTCCCTACAGAATCAAACCTCTTATCCTTAAAGCACACAAAAACCTAACATGCCTCTCATCTACTCCGTCACTTCCCACTTCAACTAAGCAGCAGTCCAGTTCTGCGAGCCTGATGACTCCTCAGCTGTCTAGACCAGGCAGGACCACCACTTGCTACTTTCAAAGTAAAAGGCACTTGCCTGGGTGACTCATTCTAACAACCTGCTAACAGGAAAATGAGTGCAGATTTTGTTTTGTTTTGTTTTGTTTTTGAGACGCAGTCTTGCTCTGTCGCCAGGCTGGAGTGCAGTGGCACAATCTCGGCTCATAGCAACCTCTACCTCCCAGGTTCAAGTGATTCTCCTGCCTCAGCCTCCTGAGTAGCTGGGATTACAGGCACCCGCCACCACACCCAGTTAATTTTTGTATTTTTAGGTAGAGACGGGGTTTCACCATGTTGGCCAGGATGGTCTCGATCTCTTGACCTCGTGATCCGCCCGCCTCGGCCTCCCAAAGTGCTGGGATTCCAGGCGTGAGCCACTGCGCCCGGCTGTGTGCTGATTTTTAAACGTTTACTAAAATAAAGCTAGTTTAGTTGCAACGGCCACACTGATAGTTCAAAGAATGACTCTCCTCTCATGAGATAATCCCTAAGTTATTAACTAAACTTGACCAAGAATCAAACTAGAGTCTGCTGAACTGTGAGCGCCCCAGTTTCTCTTGAAGTCTGCTCCACTTTGCCTTGAAGAAAGGGATGGCACACTGCCTGAGACATATCTGTGAATTCACCCCTAACATTTCTAGAACTCACACTGCAAATACACTTGCTCTTTGTTGTAAGCACTTTACCTTTAGTGTGTTTCCTGGAAGGAAGATGAACTCATCTGCAAAAACATCACGTAGGAAGCGAAAGCAACTGTAGACATCCTCTGGAAATAAATTTATTATGTAAAATTACAACATTGCCCTTTCAACTTTAAGGGAGTACCAGGAAGTCCTCACTATCACAAAATGTATTTCAAAGGCATATTTTATTCATGTAACAGGGACAAGAATTAAGTCCCCTGAGGGAAGCTAAATTAAACCCAAATCTTATCTACAGAGCGAACTACGGTCTAGCATAGTTTGTTCTTTTTGTTTTTTTGTTTTTTGAGATGGAGTCTCGCTCTGTCACCCAGGCTGGAGTACAATGGTGCGATGTGGGCTCACTGCAACCTCCGTCTTCCGGGGTCAAGCGAATTCTCCAGCCTCAGCTTCCCAAGTAGCTGGGATTACAGGTGCCCGCCGCCACGCCCAGCTAATTTTTGTATTTTAATAGAGACAGAGTTTCACCATGTTGGTCAGGCTGGACTCGAAGTCCTGATATTGTGATCTTCCTACCTTGGCCTACCAAAGTGCTGGGATTACAGGCACAAGCCATTGTGTCAGGCCCTAGCATAGTTTTTAAATGATTGAATATAATCTACAACCAGTAGAAACTCAGTAAGACATCACAGTCCTTAGAGGCCAGGGCACTTCATTTTTCCCTACCCCATGGCTCCCTAGTAGGGAAAGAAAGGTACTGATTTCTTAATTTCCCTTTATATTCGTATTTCCTGGTATCTTTACTGTATCTATAGCACTTTTCCTTAGAATCACTGTGGAGCTTTGAAAAGCCAAAACCAAAATCAAACACCAATGGCTGGCCCATACCCCAGGTCAACTGAAGAAACGGGGTGGGGACCACTCCCCTCGTAATTCTAACATGGGGCCTTGACAGAACGCCCTGGCCTTGACTACAGGCTCCTGTGAACATGACCTGTGCTGTACTCATTTTTACACTCCTAATGCAATTAGAATGAGACCGTGCATCTCCTGAGTACTCATCTACTGCTGACTGCTCACCTGTCCACCTGCCTTTGCTGGATCAGGGAGCTGGCACAGCAGAAACAGTGCTGCACACCAGGAAGTAGAGAACTGTACTCAAATGCCAGATCCTTCTCTCAGTAATTATGAAACTTTCTAGGCCTCATTTTCCATATTTATAAAAGGAAAGGTTTAGATTATTTCCAGGTCCTCCCAATTCCAAAATTCTAAGCAGATGAACAAGTATTTGGGGAACAAAGCTAACTTTGTCTCAGTGATACGCCTGCTCTTCACTGGGGTGAGGCTGAACATTACAAGGCTTCAAATGTTGCTCCCTAAATGGAATGGAATGGTCAGACCTCTTCTAAAACTCAAGATTGCATTCCTGAAAATTACCTTTCCTGAACCCTGGTGTCATCTGCAATGCCATTGCTACTAAGGATGGACGGACAAAAATGTTGAGCAGCTGGTTCCTATAAGCTGAGCACATGAGGAGAGTGATGTGCTGGAAAATAAGTCCATCGACCACTTCTGAGTCTCCGGAGTCCACTTTCAGAATCACCTGGTCTCTGACAAGGCTGGCGATGTTGGAATGCAGAAGAATGCTGGCCTGGACAACTTCTTCAGCAGGTTCATTATCTACACACAAAGACAATTCATCCAAACAAGATAGGTCACTGCAGGGAGTCTTGGGCCTAGTGGGCATTAACGTTATTAACAGTAACGTGACAGATGCTCATTTTCAAGTGACAGCTTTTAGTGTCTACCAATTATGGTAATGATACCAAATGTGAAGAAAATTTTAAAAGTACTATTTCATAAATAAATTCTTTCTCTCTAAGGACATATAACATACTTTCTTACCCCAAATTTGTCAGCCATTCTCAAGGCACATCAGTTTCTACTCTGAAAATGAACACCACTTCTGTGTACTTCAGGAACCAAGGGAATCTAAAGTTTTGTAACAGCAAGTTACATAACTGGAAAGTCACATGCATGGGAATGTAAGAAGACTAAGACAAAAAGGCCCATGATTAGTGTACGAATACATTACAACATACAACACACACACACACACACACACACACACACACACACACACCCTTTGCTTAGACCTATACCAAGATGGTAAAAATATCAGTTTGCAGTTTTTCCCAAATCAAAGATAACTAAAGAGGCAGATCCATGGCAGTTCTTGGTAGCTTATCACCTGACATACTGGCCTGCAGACAGCTGCCAGGCAGGTAGAATTACAGAAGCATAATGAAGAGATGGTGATATTTAACAAATATTCTCAGCACGGAAAATTATTCTACGGTTAACCTGAGCCAAAGAGCTGGCTGGCAGTGGCACACTGCTCAAGTTTGGTGGCAAGTTCTGCTACTGCTTCAAGGCAGGGACAAGTGAGAGGTATGGCTTCCTCCTGGACTTGATCACATTCATTCTTGACCAACTTGCCTTGTCTCAGCTTGCTCAACTGAATAATATTTTATGTGAAATGATCATAAAAAGCTTGAGATATGCACATGCTTAGGCATGTGGGGTAATCTGCATAAAAAAAGAAAAAAGCAACAGAACTGTAGTGATACTGAACAGACACTCTTAACTATGGATCAGTCATGGCATTTATCCCATTTTGAAAAAGCAAAACACTTTAGAAAACAAGTACCTATGTTTTCATATGTTCCTGGGCCAAACAATGATGGGTTTGAGCCCTTTCAGCTATTTCTCATGACACCCAACACTTGCTACCTTGTATCATAATCAACACGTCCTTTGCCTCCTACCAGACCATCATAGCACTGAGAACAGATGTCTGATTTGTCTCTCTCTTGGTGACTGGCATTTTTGTCAGTAAATCCTCCTCATCTCTTGGCTGTGGCCTGCGTGCTTCTACTGCTGTGGCTCAGGCATCCTGCAGAAATCTCACTGGGACAGAGCAGCCTCCTAACTTGTTTCTCTACCTCCAGTCTTCTGGTGGTGGATGGTGGGGAGGGGGTGGGGAGATCCATCTTTACTTTCCATCTACCCCTCATCCCCCATCTGGGCCAACATTTTAACATCACTGATGAATCCCTGGGGCCCAAGCCTGCCATCTTGCATTCCTCATCCCTGCCTTGGCGAGGCTCCTCTCCTGGTCTTCCTGAAGGGTTCAAAAGTCACTTCTGTGAAATCTTCCTGAGTATGGTCCCTTTCCTCTGCACAACTCTTAGGAACCCTCTGCAGCACGCACATCACTCCTTGTCTCTGTTCACTGAACCCTCACAACTTGTTTACACATGACCCACCCACCCTGCCCTCTGCAACCCAGGGGAACCTCCAGGATGGGGATGGCATCTTGTTCATTTTCATATCCCTGGTAGTACCCAGCACAGATGAGGTATTCAGTATTGGGTTGATCAAAGAATACTAGGTACTTGACTTCAAATAATTATCTGGTCTTTTTTTTTTTTTTTTTTTTTTTGAGACGGAGTCTCGTTCTGTCGCCCAGGCTGGAGTGCAGTGGCCCGATCTCAGCTCACTGCAAGCTCCGCCTCCCGGGTTTACGCCATTCTCCTGCCTCAGCCTCCCGAGTAGCTGGGACCACAGGCGCCCGCCACCGCGCCCGGCTAGTTTTTTTTTTTTTTTTTGTATTTTTTAGTAGAGACGGGGTTTCACCGCGTTAGCCAGGATGGTCTCGATCTCCTGACCTCGTGATCCACCCGTCTCGGCCTCCCAAAGTGCTGGGATTACAGGCTTGAGCCACCGCGCCCGGCCAATTATCTGGTCTTAAAAAAAACACATTTCCAACTGTAGTCTGTATTTTTTTTTTTTTTTGTGACATGGAGTCTCACTCTGTCGCCCAGGCTGGAGTGCAGTGGCGCGATCTTGGCTCACTGCAAGCTCTGCCTCCAGGTTCAAGCAGTTTTCCTGCCTCAGCCTCCCGAGTAGCTGGGATTACAGGCGTGCACCACCACGCCCAGCTAATTTTTGTATTTTTAGTAGAGATGGAGCTTCACCATGTTGGCCAGGCTGGTCTAGAACTCCTGACCTTGTGATCCGCCTGCCTAAACCTCCCAAAGTGCTGGGATTACAGGCATGAGCCACCACGCCCGGCCTTTTTTTTTCTTTTTTTTTTTTTTAAGAGATGGGGTCTCACTGTGTTACTGAGGCTGGTCTCAAACTCCTGGGCTCAAGTGATCCTCCCACCTCAGCCTCCCAAGTAGCTGGGATTATAGGTGTGTGCCGCCATGTCTGGCTAGGATTCATGACTTTATTTTCCACTGTGCTAGGTGCCAAGGAAATGGTATTCTAGTCCTCAAGATATTTAGTCTTATAGTGGGAAATGACATGTAAACAATTATTCTCAAATAATCAATGTGCTGTGTTCACTGTGTCCTTTAGTGATAGAAACAGATCTGGTGTCCTTTCTCTTTTTTGAGGTGGAGTCTCACTCTGTCACCCAGGTTGGAGTGCAGTGGCACGATCTCGGCTCACTGCAAGCTCCACCTCCTGGGTTCACACCACTCTCCTGCCTCAGCCTCCCAAGTAGCTGGGACTACAGGTGCCCGCCAGCCCGCCCGGCTAATTTTTTCTATTTTTTTAGTACAGCCGGGGTTTCACCGTGTTAGCCAGGATGGTCTCAATCTCCCGACCTCGTGATCCACCCGCCTCAGCCTCCCAAAGTGCTGGGGTTACAGGTGTGAACCACTGCACCTGGCCTGTCCTTTATTTTTCTGAGCAATCCTTTGCTCAAGTCCTCTATAGATTTTTCAGGTCCAGGTTATAACTCTTCCAAATTAAGCAAGCATTCTCAACACATATGTCCTACCTACATACCGGGCCAAATGAGAAACCCTCCAAATGCCTGGGTTAAGCCTTTTAGCCATAAAGTCTTTTCCACCAGAGCATCAAAGTCCATGGATGGCCGGTTCTGAAGCAGAACAGCAACTATTAGGGTCCAGGGGCTCAAAACCATGTTTTCAACTTGCAGAAGCTCCATTTTGTAGGCAACTTCAGTGACAAAGGCATGCATGTCCTCAGACTGTTTCTGAGGAATGTATCTAAAAGGAAGAGCACAGAGCAACAAATTACAGTTCTGCTACTTAGACAATTGGGGATGGAAAAAGACTGACCTTTTAGAAGGCTTCTCATACTTTTTGCCAACTGAATTCTCTCAGGTCAGGTGCAAACAGTATTCCTTTGCTTTACTATGGTGTAATCTGACCATACATTTCTGGAATATGCTCTTGAGAGGTGGTAAAAATACTGAAGGGGTCCAGGGTCCTATTAGTCCTGGTTCCAGGGAAACAACTTTTGTTGCTTCCTAAATAGGATACATCATTTCTCTGAGAATGGATGCCTGCCCCAGTAGACTGAATTACTGTCTTTTCAGAATCTGTAGTGCACTGAACGTATCTCCATTGTGGAACACACTTATCAGATTATATAATAACTATTTTATACTGAATGGGCGCCATTCAGTTCGTCTGACTTCATGCATGGATTACCACACTTTGAACAGTACGATAAGGCCTACACAGAGCTGGCTGGAGCAGAGACACACACATGACCTAAAAATTGCCACACAGGTGGCTTAATGAGAAAGATGCAGCCAGTAAGGGTGCCCTGTACTAGGTAATAACTTGCCAACCCAATTTGAGATCTAAAGAGAGAAAGCCTGTGGCAGGAAAAAAACTAGCATAAGCTTCTGTGATGACTAATGTAGCTGCTGGGAAACTGCTGAAGCTACAGATAAGTTGCAAATGATGTTGCAAGCACATGAGGCCTGGAGGGGCAGATGGTTTGTCTCCCTTACTTGTCCAGGTATATTTCTCTTAATTAAGAAAACTCATATGTATATCTGTGTTCTGTATCCTGAAAGAACCTAATATATTTTCTTGCCCATAAAACTATAACCTTCTTGAGACTAAGGACTCACTCCCATTCATTACCATTATGCAATCCTTTCTAGGGTCAAAAATAATAGTGCATACTTTGGGTAGCCTAGCAATAGTCCTCAACAATTCCTGCACATATCCTTGTTAATAATGGCATTATTTCTTACCACTTTAGTTCCCCTGAGAAACATGATCATGGTCTGATTTTGCATATTTGACATACATATCTTACAGCTCATCACTTTTTTGGGACAAACACATAATTCTTCGTTAATTGAAGGTTTCCACTGATGAAACAGCATTTCTGATCATTTTCTCTGTGATCTTAAGTAAACCAAGAGAAGTGGTCAACTCCAGAATCGCAACTCACACCTTTGGATTTTAATCCTCATTTCTAAGACAGTTGTTAAAACACAGGTCACACCTTGGAACCAAGTTATATGAGCTCCGACTCATCCTCCCAGCTGCCAAAGATCGAAGTGACACAGGATCTCCAAAGTACACATGGATGCTTCCAAAATTTTCAGAGAGAATCCTTCTGGCTTTCAACAACCCCTAATAATACAGGGAAAAAGAAAACGAAAAGTGGTAAATTTAGAAATTAGTTGATGTGTCAGTCAGCACATTCTCTCAATTAGGCTAAAATCAAGCTCACGTACAGTTGTCGATTCTTTTGGTTTAGGAACCCCTAGAAGTTCATACACATAAAGAGTTTCTTCCAAGATCTTATCATAACTGATACTAATTGGGACAAGGTAGGTATCAAAAACTTCTCTTTTAAAAAATGGCTCCATCACAATATTCAGAAGACCTGCAAAACACAGGGAGAAATGCTTCATCAACATATTGAAGAGCAGAGCAAACATGGGCACATAAACAGAAAATACTAAAAGCATACATTATACACTAACCCCGTAAATATCAACAGTTACACATTTACACTTGAAAAGAATATCTTGTTAAATAAAGTGTCGAGTTGTATGTAGCAGCTGATGTCTTTGGGTTTGTATTTTTCCTTTTAATCTGTAGTGACCTACCAAATTTAGGAGTCAATGTCTTGGCAGAGCGGCTTCTTGTCCCTTCGAGGAAAAATTCAACAGGAGCATAACCATTCTTTAAAGAGAAAACAAACAAAACACAAAACCCATTGCCTACTCTCAAAACGATAAATGCTTCTTTTGATTCCTTTTCCCAAGCTCCCTCCCAAGCTTCCTGAACAAACACAGCTTACAGTGAAAATTAAACAAGAGAGTCATACAGATTAAACCAACTGCTGCGGTAATGAACAGTTCTTGAGGGAAAGCGAAATAGCTAAGTGTTCTATTCAGAAGTTAAGAGTTTAAATGAGCAAACATCAGTGAAGAAAATATGGCTGAAGAGTACTTGGGAATTCTTTGCATTTACCCGTAACATAGTTTTTACGTATTCAGAGAACACAGCCCAGTAGAGTTTATTGCCACCAAAGGTACGCCGCATGAAAAAGGCACCCGACATTCGTAGCAGCTCACCAACCATTTTCATTCCCAGGAAGTCTAAAAAAGAGGGGATAATATTTATTTGCAGATCTTGATCTTGAAATCGTCTATAAAGATCTAAACTTAAACATTCTTATTTTTCATTTCTGTTTTACTGTTTTATTTTATGAGACAGGGTCTTGCTATGCTGGCCAGGCTGGTCGCAAACTTCCTGGCCTCAAGTAGTCCTCCTGCCTCGGCCTCCCAAAGTACTGGGGTTATAGGCATAAGCCACTGTGCCTGGCCTAAACTCAAACATTATTAAGAAAGATTTCATAAATGTAAGATACCCCTGTGATATTATTATACTCTGACATTAAAAAGCATAAGAGATATCTAACAGAATTATAGAAAAGAGGGGATTCTGTGGGGCAGGTGCTCACTGGGAGGTTACCTTTCGCTTCTCCATACACCACTCCATTTACAAGGAGGTCAGCTAGAAACCACGGGCAACAGCAGAGCAACATCACAATGACATGATGTCAATTTCTTTAGTCAGTCATGCTGCTGAGCCTGACAACAGACCAATCTGTGCCCTACATGCTCTAGACAGCCAGGCCAAACCAGCTCTCATCTTTTTCCTATCAGGTAAAAATATCAACTTACTTTTGTTGGAAGAGATTAAATAAGGCAAATCTTGTAAGAAAGGAAGATTGCTACCAGCAGTTTTAAAATAGTCTTTCTGTTCGTTTCCCCTAATTTTCAAATAACTTCCTCACAAGTTTGTTCAGATGAAAATGCGTTTAAACTGCTTAAGTTCTTGGCAGTTTTAACCTTACCATTCACTGCATTTATTAACAAAGGTGTATACTTGAATCCCGGCTTTCCTGGCTACCCTAAAAGGGAGTGGATAAACAACTTATATGCCTTGGCAATCCTACTTTTAGGAATTGATCTTACAGGAATAAAAGCACTTGCCGGGCGCGGTGGCTCACGCCTGTAATCCCAGCACTTTGGGAGGCCGAGGCGGGCGGATCACAAGGTCAGGAGATCGAGACCACAGTGAAACCCCGTCTCTACTAAAAATACAAAAAATTAGCCGGGCGCGGTGGCGGGCGCCTGTAGTCCCAGCTACTCAGGAGGCTGAGGCAGGAGAATGGCGTGAACCCGGGAGGCGGAGCTTGCAGTGAGCCGAGATCGCGCCACTGCACTCCAGCCTGGGTGACAGCGCGAGACTCCGTCTCAAAAAAAAAAAAAAAAAAAAAAAAAAA